>NC_041406.2:81094568-81394568 GCF_900747795.2 Erpetoichthys calabaricus
CGTAACTCAAGAATCGTTCAAGAGTGTTTGGGTCACCACTGTAGCGCCGTGCTAGAGAAGAAAACATGCCAGACAATGTTTTCCCAATGCAGGCAAAAGCTATGGAACTTTATTATTGAACATGCTTAAAACTATATATGTAACTGTTGCCTGTCCACTCATCACCCCACCTCCTACCACACTGCAGTACGTGTGAATTGTGTCCTAACAGAGGCGCAGAGCCTCCAGCTGCTGCACTCTTATTGTGTATAGTATGTACAATATACTGCACTATATACTATAACTGTAAACTACACTATATACTATAACTGTATACTATACAGTTTATATAACTGTAAAGCCAGTTGTATTCCTTTCAGGCTGAAAATTTCTTACATGCACCAACAATGGAAGAGCCTGGAATGGACAATTGTATCATACAGGCAGTATTGAGATATCATATTCGGTATTGTCACCCTTTCAGGGATTTTAAAGCAAGCTGTTTAAATGTAGAATTCAGTAAAAGGAACAGGTGGGGCTCTCCAAAAGCTGGTTTGTAAAGGCAAAATCTTTCTTTAGAGATAAAATAGGTGCTTCATCATCTATTAAAGTAGATGTAAGATTTTTCTACAATAAACAAATACTGTAAGTAAGACCTCTCACATTTTAAACACATAGAAATTTACTTAGAATAAATAATGCCACCTTTATCTCTAGCAAAAAAGATTTTTGTGCTATTCAGCCTTGAGAATGTCTTTGCAGGCAGCTCTATTCAAAATTTGAAATAAAGAGTAAAAGGTGAAAAAATCTTTTGTATTTCTTTTATAACTATACATGTGCCTGTTTTCAAAATAATAATCAAGCAATGTGATTAGATTTGCAAATATGAGGATAATGATTTTGTTTTTATCCCTCCCTCTCTCTTTGGCTCTGCAATGGTTGTTACATCTTTTAAAAATAGTATAACTGTTTTAGTTTAACTTGGACCTATTACTTTTACAATATGAAGAATGCATCTGGTATCATCATACCCAACCATCATCTTTAATCCGTCTATCTATTTAATCTTGGACTATTAGTATAAGCTGTTTTATGTTTCATGCTCTCTCCTACACGTATGACCTAAGTCACCACTGTAAAATCAAGTCTGTAAATAAAATGTTTAATATAGCCCTTTAATTGTAAACAGCATTTCAATATGTATAACAAGTAGAAAATTATGTACAAAAACATTCATATATATTTTACAGTTTAAGGTGACACTTTGATGCAGTGTTTAGTGCTGCTGTCTCATATTTGCAAGAACCTGGGTACAGATTTGAGTGCAGTAACTCCACTTAACCACATACATTTTCTGTGTGTACATCCAATAATGTAAATGCTAGCATAAATTAATTATATTTTCTAACCTAATTAATCTATAACAGGATCATAGGGGTGTGGGAACCTATCTCAGTTAACATAAGGTGCAAGGCAGGAACAAACTTCTGGACAGGTTGCCAGTCCATCTCGAGGCAAACATACATGCACACAGCAAGTCACCTAACCTGCATACTTGTGTACTGTGGAAGGAAACCCTCACAAACATGAGGAGAACATTGAAACACCACTGCACCACCGTGCCACCCACTAAGGATAGCTGCCCACACTAAATTGTTCCAACATGAATATGGGTGTGTGTGCTCTAGAAAAAGAAGGCTGAGAAATAAATAAATAACTGGATAACAATATTTAAAATGTTACAAGTCTAATTTTGAACATTTCCATCCTATTTCTAAATTATATATATATATATATATATATATATATATATATATATATATATATATATATATAACCTCTTAAACCCCTGTGTGTGTCCATATGTCCGTGTGTGTGTGTCTTCTGGTGAAGTGCGCATGCGTGGGGCACGGTGCAATGCTTCAAAGGCTGCCTGATGCATCACACAAGACAGAGAGGGCGGGACCTATAAAATATCGTGCGGCCGATCCAATCGGATTTCTGGAAATGAGGTAAGACTTAAAACAAAAGGCACGAAAAATCCAATCAGGTACTGAGACGCGGAGACCAGCTTCCCCAAAGAGGTGGGATTAGTGTTTGTGGTTGTGCAAGTGTTCACTCTGAGGATGTCAGATTTGCGATTAAGAAGCCTGGCCCGGTAAAGTGTAAAGTGTCAGTCGTTGAAGGGGTTTTCCTAAACATACAAATTTTCATGATATTACAATAGGATAACTTTTAAAAGTAGATTTATTTTCGCGCACATAAAATCCGTTGCTGGGGAGACGCCACACATACGATAATCAGCTGCATGCCAGCACAGATTAAAATACTTGCTGGGGAACTGCACAGTACTTGCTGGAGAGATGCCACAAACATGATTATCAACTACACGCCACACATTACATTAGTTGCTGGGGAGAATCTGCTGATTGCCCACTGTTGTGACAGAAAATTAAACGCATATTACGGGCATCAAAGCCAGTATTACTGTCGGAGAAAATTACAGGCATTTTACGGAAATACAAACCAGTATTACTGTGAGAGAAAATTAAAGGCACACAATACAGTGACGCATATTACAGCCACATACAAGCCAGTATTACTGTAACAGAAAATATTACGGACATACAAGCCTATATTACTGTGACTATCTACTAACAACATGCCACCCAAATAAGAAAACAAAGATAATGAGCGTCAGAAAAACGCTAAAAGAGAAAGACTCAGAAGAGCAAATAGATCTATAGAGGAACAGGAAAATGAATGTAAAGAAAATTCTCAAAGAGAATGCACTACTGTTCTAGCACCCGTTATTGTAACGGGCATAATGTCTAGTATATATATATATATATATATATATCCTTGCTGAGATTTTTTTTGTTTGTTTTTTTATCATTTTAGATACAATAAAAACATTGTTGAACTGTATTTTATAAAGTAAAATAATCAGAACATAAAGCATATTTTTTAACAAAAAGTCAAGGATGTTTTTACAGCACCTTCATCAAAATATCAATCTTTAGAACATTCCTTGGTGTGTTGTTTCTGCATTGTTTCATTAATAATGTAATGGCTCTTAAGTCTTAAACTAATGAAAGTACTTTTTATTGCCTCTTTCTTCATATAATTAAACACAGTTTTTATTGTTTCAAATGAAATGTGCTTACACAGTATTTATTGTAGTAATAGTAACATTCATTTTTAAGAAATCAATGGCAGGTGAAGGACAAGCAGATACAGACAGAATTTTTTCTGACAGCAGCTTCATATTAGACTCCTGTGGGGCTAATCAAGAAAATAGATTGAATAGTCAACTTACAATATTTAAAACCACTTTTCCAGCCATTTGTCTCTTGGTCACTACACAATCACATAATTTATGATTTACTGAGAGTCAATATGCTGCTTCAAAGTAAATGTTTTATTTTATTAACTGCTACTCTCCATTTTCTGATTAGGATTTTTATCATTCCAGCAAATGTTTTGTATGACATCATAATCAATTCAAAATTATCAACTTTTTGTACAACTACCATAATAATTAATAGCCATTTAGTGTTTTTAACAGGTTATATTCACATTTGTTTTCAAAGTAATAAACTTCCTTTGGGAAACATGAAATATAATAATTTTTATGTTATCAGAAATCAGTATACCTCATTTTAACAATCATTTTAACTGTTAATGCTTTTACAGTCTGTTTCAAATTAAGAATAGTGAAGGCTGAACTGATTTTGGTTAAATTCCATCAACTGATGATAGTGAAGAGATGACATATTGAATATTCTGTGCTGTTTATGTAAAGTAGCATTGTTGGCCTGTATAAATGAAAATATGTCCAAATATATCCCATAATTTGGCAGTGATGCATTCTTACATTTACATTCATTTGGCAATATTTAAATAGTTACTTCTGTTAAAAAATTACCAAACATCACTTTTATTTTCATCAAAAATGCATAGAATCCTTGAGCGTTTGTAACTGTTAAACAAAAAACACTTTAGATTGTTTTTAGAAGTCATTTGACCTTAGATGAAGTAAAGAATAAGATTATATTTTTGATTTAGTTCCTAATATTAACTGTAGGAAGGAATGAATACCAAACATCCAGTACGGTGTACTTGTATTCTGTGAAATAAAAATAATACAATTTATTTGCAGAAAACAGGATGTGTCCCATGTCAAAGTACAACTTGGACAACCAGATGTATTTTCTATCGAACTAACACCTGTTAGTCAAACTATTGACACACCATCAATCAAAGGTAGGCTGGCTCCTCAACAGGATATCTAATACATTTAAATTAGTAAAAAAAATTAAACAATAATTAGTTAATAATTAAGTAATTAATATAGGGTAATGGAAATCAGAACAGCATCACCCATCTGGTAGTCACATTCATATTCATAGATGCATGGTTCATAATATCACCATTCCCAGTGTGCAATTAAATAATGCTGGTGATAAAGATCTAGCCTTACCCAATGTAATGATTGCAATACATAAAACAAGGTTGAGGCAAATAACATACCCAATCCTCCAGGGTGAAGCGTCCCTGTATGACCTTCACCCACTATTGAAATGTAAGTGTATAGAACACTAAGGGCATCAATCCAATAAACCTGTTGTAGACCGTGGTTTTAGGGACCATCATGTAAAAAAAAAATTGGTGCAAGAAAACATCTACATTTGGATGCCGGGTCCCAGGAGGCCTCCTGTATAAGGAGGAATGGTCCAGTTCCAAGTTTCAGAGATCAAGACACATATCTCTTTTACAAAAGAAGGAGTAAATATTGCTGTTATGGAAGGATAAATGGTCCTGTCTGACAAGTTCTGGAACCATCATGGCTCTTTTTTTAAGCATCATATCATCCAAATGAAACAGCAAAGCAACTTAAAATTTTGGAACAAGGTCCTAGACATAGAGAAATCTATAGCAAGAGATATTAGGCAATTTATTATTTACAAAGTACAACAATTATATCAAGGTAGACAAAATATACACAGAAGATAAAGATGTACATAAAATAAATAAAGAATGAAACTGACTGGCTATTGCTTGGCAATAGGTAAACACCAACATAGGGAAAATGCAGATATGTGGCTTACAAAAGCAAACAGCACTAAATGGAACTAAAAAAAAGTTCACAAAAAACATCGAAGATCATGGGATTGGTTCAAACCAACTGGCGCCACAGTATTTAAATAAAAAATCTAGAAAGTTTCCCTCCTTAGAAGAATGTCATCATAATTTCCTCCACGAGGATGTTGATCGACTACTTCCAATATGGTAAATTTGAGGTCTGAAGTGGAATTCTGCAGAGCTGCAAAATGTCTGGGAAACATTTCTGATCAAGCTTTTATGCTGAGAGATTCTGGCACATACAGCCCCTCAAGTCGTGCCCACATAAAAAACGCTGGCAGATGCAAAAGAGTAAAACAAAATACCCCATTTTTGTCTGATTTTTAGGGTGACTGAAAAATGTTCATTTAAAATCTTCTCGCCTTTGAAGACATTAATGCAGCAGCTACATTTCAGGCATGTACATCCAAAATCTCCCAGTTTTTCCAAAGTAACATATTACTGCATGTATGTGGCAGTGGATCCCTAATGCTCTAAAGCTGAAAAAAGCGGTGGGTCGTGGAAACATAGGAGAAATGTTGAAATATGGCAATATTTTAATATGCTGTGTCTATTCGCACTGAGATACATTAAATAGGTAAGGAAACAAGTTAAAATAACTGATTCATTATGACAAGAAGATGTCAGAAGAAGGCTATGGAAATTTATGATCCCTTTCCTTTTAGCACAAGATGTATATTCAGTGGTGGTGGAACAGTTCTTCCAGTATCTGAAAAACTGTGAAACCGTTTAAGTTATTAATTAAAGTGTAAGGGTGGTTACTAGACGCATGTAGAAGGGTGTTTCTGCCAGTAGGCTTTCAATGCACGATATACAGTATAAATATATCATTTTGTCACCTAATCAAAAATAGGTTAATAGAAATAGAAAATAAGTTGTGACTCTGTTTGCTCATTATACTGCCCATTGAAGGAAGTGCTGTGTAATAATTTGGTCACAGTCCCATGGCTAGGCTGCTGTATTCGTAATGCAGTCGGGGATGTTTGCTTGGTGCAGAGTGAGTATTTTGCTGGTGTGCCATGCAAACCCTATGCTTCACTGCTGTGTGTTTTCCGTTACTGGAAACAGAATGTTCTTCTTTCTTTCCCAATGCGTTTTGTCTGTGTGTGGCTGGTTTAGAATAGGCGCACACTCTGGCATGTTAAATTAAAGAACCTTTCATGGGAGAGAGTTGGAGAGATTTGGGGTTGGTAGCCACAGTTTCCACTGTGTCGTTAGACTCATTCCTTCTATTTAATTACAATACATTAATGGAATGAAATGATCCTTTTTTATATTAGATGGCTTAAAAGAGTTTACTACTGTTTTTGAATATGTAAAAAACAAAAATAAACATGATCAGAAGCTGAACCTTTGTATATTTTCTACATTTAGGGTAGGGTTCCTTCAGCTCAGTCTTGGAAGAATGTAGTTGCTGCAGGTTTTTATTCAATACAAATTTGAAAATTCTGTGCTAATAGCGGAACCTGGTAATAAATTGTATAGCTAGTTAGTGCTTTCATTTAAACATGTCAGATTATTCTTATATTGTCCCGATAATATCATTCATGTAATCTGTGGGCCAGAGCAAATCTCAGTCCTGCGCTTTTTTCACTTCCAGTTCTTTTCAAATGTTTTATTAAAATGGATACTTCATGTAACAATTTTCTGATATGTAATAATTTGGGGAAGAAGTGTTAAATGTAAATAAAATACATAGTACTACCAGAGGTTTTTATTATGGAGTGCCACCCTGTGTTGAGCAGTGGATGCCAACATCTAGTGTACATTTTATGCTATGACTACAACAATATTGCATTTACTTTAATTGTGTTATCATTTTTGAAATAAACTATGTTTACATAAAGCATTCAAATATTTCTCAGAATCAATTTGAAATGTACTTTTCAGACTAGTTTAAACTTTTCATTTGACAAAATAGATGCAGCCAGAAAGATAAGGAACTATTATTACATGGACAAGCAGAAACCTGTTTAAGAAGGAAAAATATCCAAATATCTAAATATAACAATGGACATTACCCACTCCAATCTGAATCTTGACCAGACAATGAGAGGAAGGAAAAGTGCAAAGCATATATCTAAAGACATATAGAATAACATTATTAAAACTCTTGAAAATTTGGTGTTAAAAGAAATAAAAACCAGGTATAACAATAGAATCAAGTGAAAACTATAATAGGTGTGATGGACCTTGAGATGTGCATAAAGTAAAAAATCTGTCTATTATGATTAGAATCGCCAGCATTTAATTGTCTGAAGGATCTTTGATTGATTGGCTTGACTTGTATAAAGGGGATGCTGAATTTCTGTCAGCAATATATTCTTAAACATCTCAGTAACTGGGGGTACAGCACTGATAATATTATAAAGCAATCGATATGACAGTTCTTCATTATGAAGTATTTACATAGTGGGGTGTGGGATGTTTGGTAAAAGAAGTGGGGCAAAGAGATTATATATATATATATACACACAGCTACCACCAGAAACACTTAACAATAGTTCACACCATAGAGGAAGAGACATGTGAATGATAAATCTATTGCGATATCTTACACTACTTTGCTCAATTATCTACTTGTACTACTTAATAAATCCTAAACCACCTTCCATAACTCAAGAAAAAACAGTCTTCAAAATAGAAAAAATCAATTTTTCTTTATTATGAATAATCCAAAGCTTTGTCAAAATCTGTCAAGAACTCATAAATTCATTTCTAAAGTAAGCTTTCCCGGCCTTTAAACTTTTTTCTTTTGATTTTTCAATGTATTCAGTTCTGTTCATATAAATCTGTGAACTGAGTAGTGAGCGAGTGTGATATGTCAAGTAAGGACATGTCATTAATTTTTTAAATATTGTATTGATTAGGGTATTTTTGAATGAAATGTGTAAAAAAGAAAAAGGAATGTATTGGTTACAACTAGTGTTGGATCAATGGTAAAATGTTGACTTTGATATTGATACCAGTTTTCAGATATTAGTACTGTCACAAAATCAGTTCCAAAACAAATAACAGATATCTCCAGTACCTGCCCGTCTTACTCCAGCCTTCCAGATGGGCAACATAATTGCTTGCATCCCTATTGCATTGTGCCACAACGTGCCTCTTGAGCCCGTGAAGTCCCGATCGTGTCAAAGCAGCTTGGGGGCGTGAAGTCCCGATTGCATCAAAGAAACCGTGTCGGTCTCCAGTGAAATTCTGATTGCATTGAAGCATGTAATTTTGTGAATTCTATAAAACAAATGCTTTTCCTACACTGCAAAAGCAACTGTCAAGGTAAGGTGAGGGTGGGAACTATACCGAAAATTCAAAAATACTGGTACCATACCATTTTAAAATTTGTGTTTTTCAGTACTTTTCCATTATTAGTATGCCAATTTCAATCAATGTTTTGTCTAGTATTTTAATCTCTGCCTTTCAAAATAAATTAAATAACTTAATAATGCTTGCAAAGAACAAATTAGTTTTATTTTATTCCAGGCTATTAAATCGTGACATATATATTTTGTTGATTTTTTGATACTTTTGATCAAGACTCTATGAATTCTTGTACTTAGGTTGACCATGGCAATTAAAGAAAGGCAATGGTGGACTTGATTCATATTTTGGTCCGGAATAAAAGGAAAATGTAGGTGCTGGAACAGGAAAAGTTCCACACATGGAAATAGCTTAACAGTGTCACACACAACCTATGGTTTGTGAGGCAGAAGCAGAGAAGATGATGATCTGATTATGTATGAAAAAAGGGTTGATGGTCTATAAACATGCTACTCTGCTAATTACCTTGATTTAACTAGGAGGAACCAGAACATACAGTGACCGTAGAATTGAACACTGGTGATAATGATATAAAATTTTCTTGCAGACAACGGATTTTTAAAATATTTTTATACTAATGTAAAGTATAAAAGAATGTTTCCCTAAAGACCTGCCTTGTGGACAAAATTAGATTTATTATATATTGTGCTATAAACTGTAACTACCTGGACAAAAAAATACTCAAAATTTGTATTTAATCATCACACAACTCATAAATGGAAACAACTTACTTGGAAAACTGCCTGTTCATTTGTCATTTGCATCCTATTGCTAATAAGGAACACTTTAAAACAGTGAATGCTGCTATTTAAGACTTAAATAAGCAATTAAGGAACAAGCGAGGCAACTAAAATGAAGCATAAAAATGCTGTCTGAGCAATAAGTGTTTCAACAGCAATAACTGACTTCTCCTTGAGGAACTGGGTTGGGAAAAAAGCGTGCAGCCACTACGGCCATCCAGGACCAACTTTACAGACTCTTGATCTATAAGATGCACAGTTGCAATTGTCTTAATATATAGTGCAAAAATGATTTTAAAACCTTTAGTTTAATGAGTGTATACTACATATTTGAATCCTCGATGATCACACTATATTATTTTATTAAACATGATGTTGATTTTTATCTGCTTTCAGCAGTTTAATTTAAATAATGCCAAAATATTAAGCTTTAGCATCAGGTGCTAATCCACACATTGCATCCCTTTTTGTATCGAAAATTAAAAAGTTATCATCCTACGTCAAAGAAAATATTTTATCTTTTATAGACTTTCTTCACATTTGTGCAGAATGCAGCCATTAAGATTTTCAGAACTCTTCACTAAGAAATGTGTGCAACTTTATAAAAAGCAGCATTCAACAGGCAAATTGGAAAATGATCAAAAAGATTGGTGATGACTTCAAGAAGCATTACATTTCCAAATGCTAGCACAATTATGACCATTTTTCCTATCCTTTGTGTACAGAAATGTTGTGGCAGATATTTCAAATATTATTTATGACATTTTGATGAATCAATTTCTGACACTAAGGCTCGGCATGGTGTCAAGAGCATCTTTTCATTTATCCAATCCAGAATTGCTGTTTGAAACTGACAAACTGTAATTTTATTACATTTCTGTGGCCTTAGGAGCAGAGCAGCTCATTCAAAGTTTAAATCCACTTCATAAACTGATATTTCATAAGATCATGAAAAAGTCTATTCAGCCCACCCCAGCTGATACTTGAGAGCTTTACTAAAGAAAAAGAGAAACATTAGTGGTTGACGTGAATATGCTTGGAAAACTAAAAAAGAGCATTTATACAATAAAGTATTGTATTTTAGCCATGACTATTTTTGTACCTTTGGAATAGCTAGAATTATTTTGTGAAAAGTAATCAATGGAGAAATCTATTGCAGTTTTTCATACATCTGCTTCTACAATTAAAGTATTTTGTAAAGCAAATGCTGTCAGCAGACTAGTAATACTTGTAAATGAAGGGACAATAATACAGTTATCCAGTCATGTTGTAGTGAAATACATTATAAAAGAGATATTCAAAAAGACATTTGAAAAGATGTAAACAGTCAAGTTAGGCATCAAATGGCAGATTAATATTATATACAGTCAGTGCGATAGACTCTATAGTACACCCCATGAAATGTTTTTTCTTTTTCAACATATGTGGACATGTAAAGATTTGATTTTCATTTAAACAGTTTCTAAACTTAAGGATGATATAATATAAAAAACATGCCACATTTACATTTTGTAGTCCTTTAAATAATTTAATTAAACATAAATGCAAATTTTGCATGTGGAAAAAGTAAGTACACCCCTATATTTATAATTTTCTGAAATGCCTACCATTAGAATCATTGGCACCAGATCAGGTGCATATGATTAGAACATCATTAGTGAAGATCTAAACCTCAGACCTGAGCTTTGTTCTTTGTTGTTGAAGTGTGTATTATCATTATGCTACATTGAAAGAGCTCTTTGAGGTCTTCGGAAAGAAGGTTATAGATGCTGTGAAGAAACAAAGTCACACAGTATAAACTTTTGGGGTTTCCGCCCCGGTTTACTGAAACATAAATTGAGTACTGTCTCCACAATACATGGCAAATGGTCACACCGGACCAAGTATAAAGCAAACGGGGGAACATTTATACAGAGCGACAGGAAATTGAATCAGGGATGCTGGGTAAACTGAGATGCATGCTGGGATAAAGACGTCATCATCTGTGACTGGAGGGTAGATGGGAACCCGGAAGTATGGTGTCTTTTTGTTTACTCTGGGCTTTATTACGGTGGCGAGTCCTCGCTCTGGCTGATGAGACAAGAAGAGAAAGGTTAGTGCGCTTTCTCTGGCCCTCGGCATGGGTTGTCGCGATGTGGTCTGAGTCCTTAAACTGCTCCCCATGTGCTCGTGCGTGACATGACCCCCCCCCTCCCCCAGCCCAGACCTACAAGGTCGGGTGGCCCGAACCAAGAGGTTGTGAGCCCGTGAGAGTGCATCCGCCTTGGCCTGAAGGTTACCCCAACGATAAGTGATGGTGAACTTGTACAGCTGCAGGTCCAAAAACCACCTGGTAACCCAAGAATTCGACTCCTTATGAAGTGCTATCCACTGGAGGGCGGTATGGTCCGTCACCAGGGTGAATTCCTGACCCAGCAAGGTAGTACCACAGGTGAGTTACCGCCCACTTGATCACTAGGGCTTCCCGTTCCACCGCCGCATACCTCGTCTCCCAGTCTAACAGTTTCCGGCTCAGGTACATCACGGGGTGTTTGACACCATCGATACTTTGGCTCAACACGGCACCAAGGCCAATGTCCGAAGCATTGGTCTGGAGGAGAAAAGAAAGGGAAAAGTTAGGTGTTCTCAAAATAGGTGCCGAAGTGAGGGCCTGTTTTAAGTCACTGAATGCTTGTTCCGCGGCTTCATTCCACACCACATGAAAAGAGAAGCGAGGTACAAACCGGCACTAACCCCAAGAAAGCTTGCACCTGTTTCTTGAGTATTGGACGGGGCCATTCTAAGATGACTTTTATTTTCGAGCACTGTGGTTTCACCATCCCCCCTCCTACCAGGTAGCCCAAATATTTGGCCTCGGTCAACCCAAAGAAGCACTTCCAGGGGTTGATACGTAGGCAGGCTTTCGCTAGCGTCAGGAGGACAGCGTAAACCTGTAATACATGCTCCTCCCAGGTGCCGGAAAAAATGACGACGTCATCGAGGTAGGTGGCACAATAGGACTGGTGGGGCCTTAGCACTCTATCTACTCCCAGGTGCCGGAAAAAATGACGACGTCATCGAGGTAGGCGGCACAATAGGACTGGTGGGGCCTTAGCACTCTATCTACCAGACGTTGGAAAGTTGCTGGTGCCCTGTACAGTCCGAATGGGAGTACCTTGTATTGCCAGTGTCCACTAGGGGTACTGAAAGCGGTTTTCTCTTTAGCGGATGCTGTTAAGGGAATTTGCCAGTACCCTTTGGTCATGTCAAGTGTAGTCAAATACCGGGCCGTTACAAACTTCTCGAGGAGCTTATTGACTCAGGGCATGGGATAGGCGTCAAACTTGGAGACCTGATTAAGACGCTGGAAGTCATTGCAAAATCTCCAAGAGCCGTCCAGTTTGGACACCAGGACAATGGGACTGGACCACGGGCTGTGACTTTCTTCGATAATGTCTATGTCCAGCATCCGCTGAATCTCCAGCTCCACCTCAGTCTTTTTTGCCTCCGGGAGGCGATAAGGTCTTTCCCGGATAACCACTCCCGGGTCTGTCACAATATCGTGCTGAATTAGCGCAGTCCGACCTAGTTCTTCGCTGACCACTTCCAGGATGGACAGGATTGCTCCTTCGAGTTTCTGTTGTTGGAGGGGCGTCAAATTGTTGCCGAGGTTAAGTGATATATTTTTGGAGAAAAGAGAGAGGGTGGACTCGGAAGGAGGTTGTTCCTCCCTGGTCTTCCACAACTTTAACAAGTTCACGTGATACACCCTCTCAGTCGGTCGACAATTTGGTTAGCTAACCAAATAGTCAACGAGTCTTTTTCTTTCTTTAACCTCGTATGGGCCCTGCCAATGGACCAGCAGTTTTGAGTGGGAGGTGGGCACAAGCACCAGAACGCAATCCCCCAGCTGAAATTCACGAAGGGAGGAGTTCCTATTATAATTTCAGGCTTCCGCTGCTTGAGCCCAAGACATGTGATCTTTTAGTATAGGCCTGATTTTATCTAATCGATCGCGTAATTGCGCGATATATTCCAACAGATTTGTGTTGGGAAGTGCCTCCCCCTCCCAACCTTCTTTTAGTAAATCCAAAATGCCCCTGGGCTGGCTCCCATATAAAAGTTCAAATGGGGAAAATCCCGAGGAGGCTTGAGGCACTAAAAAGTACTAAAAGTACTAAAGGTAGGAGCTGGTCCCAATTCCTTCCATCCATGTTGACTACCTTATGGAGCATCTGTTTAAGGGTTTGGTTAAATCTTTCTACCAAGCCGTCCGTCTGAGGGTGATAAACAGACGTTTTGAGATGCTTAATGTGGAGTAACTTGGCCACCTCCCTGAAAGTATCCAAAGTAAAGGGTGTACCTTGATCCGTAAGGATTTCTTTAGGTATGCCCACTCTGGAAAATAATCCTACTAATTCCCGTGCGACATTATTTGTATTAGCAGCTCTCAGGAGAACTGCTTCGGGATACCGTGTTGCATAATCCACCATGACTAATATACATCTATGGCCTCTGGCCGAAGACTCTAGGGGTCCAATGAGATCGACTCCGATCCGCTCAAAGGGAACGTCAATAAAGGGAATCGGGATTAGTGGAGCTCGGTTCCTCCTGGGAATCTGGCGTAACTGACAGACTGGACAAGACTGACAGAAACGGCGGACCTCCTCATTGATCCCGGGCCAATAAAATCTGAGTTTAATTCTCCCCAACATTTTTTCGGCCCCGAGGTGGGCGCCTAAGAGGTGGGCATGGGCTAGGTCACAGATCTCCCGCCGGTAGGTTCGCGGCACTAACAGCAACTTCTGTACCTCGCCTTCGTGTTCCACAACTTGGTGTAACAAGTCATTTTCTAGGACAAAGTAGGGTCCCGGAGGTGTGGAATCTAATGACGCCAGGTCATCTGCGGATACAACAGCATTCCGGGCAAACTTCAGTGAATCGTCATTCCACTGTTCTCTTTTGAAAGATGCCAGCGTAGAGCGAAATTGAAAGTCTAGGCTGGCTAATTCATCAGGGCCCAGGCCCGGAGTGACGTCCTCCCAAGGCGTAACCCCACCCGGTTGTACTTCGGGATCTGGGTCCGTCCCTGAAGGGCATCCCTCCGGGCCGTCCACGTCATCAGTTGCCGATGAGCATGGCGTGGGAGCAGTTTGGAGAGTCCCCTGACCATCCATAAGTAGACCCAGTTTGTGTACGGGAGTGGTAACAGTTTTACCGCATTTATTTTTAGACCAATCTTGTCCCAATATTACCGGATAGGGGGGTTCGGGCAACACCGCAACTAAAAGCTGTTTCAGAGTCCCCTTCCATGTTATATAACACCTTGCTGACCTGTATGATCTGGTGTGTCCGTGCACACATGTTATACTCGACTTTTTAGCGAGCCACTGTTGCGGTAAAACGTAACGGTGAGCAACAATGGTGATATTGCTCCTGGAATCAAACAAAGCCATTACCGAGTGCCCATTCACCAACACCATTCCCGTATGTGCAAGTGCCAGAGCGTTTGACGGCGCACAGTACCTCTCTCCTCTCGCATAGCTGCAGTCCGTCGGTTCCGTGTTGAGGGGGCAGGTGGGAAGAATGTGTCCCACCTCGCCACACTTGAAACAGCGCGGTGGGGTGAGCACCCGGTCTTTCGTCTTCGTTGGCAGCTCCATGGTGACAGCACGATGGGGGGGCTCCTGTGTGGCAACCCGTCCCTGTCAGGCCATGCGAGCAGGCTTCTCAGACCCCCTGATTTGGTTTACCGCCAGTTGTCGCTCCAAGACCTCCAGGAGCCCGTTCATATCCCAGAAGGGATGTCTCCGGACCTGCTGGGCGAGGTAGTCCGGCATGGCGTATACTAACGCCTCACAGGCTACCTGCTCAACAACCTGCTGTGCTTGATTAACATCTGGCCGTAGCCATCGCCCGAGTTTGCCCCAGAACTTGAATGCCTGGGCCCTAGCTGGAAGCTCCGGGTTGAACCGCCAGTGCCGCCATACCCTCGCTTGCTGGCCGGAGGTAATGCCGTAGTGCTGGGCGGTATACCGGTTCATACCGAAAACCGTTTTTTATTTTTATTATGATATGGATTTTTCTTATACCGCAACACCGGTTTAAATTGCCTAAACGACGTTCTGAACAATTTTGCAGCGGGAAACTGTTCAAGTGGGGATCTTTTTCACTGCTACACCGCTAAACACAGATTTGTTGCACTAGGGCTCTTTTCCACTGCTACACCACCAAATAGTGGGCGGTAGCATAGGTATGCCATGCAGTGAAAATGGACAGAGAGCCAAAAAAAAGCAGTCACATCTGTCGCCTGGAGATGCTTTAGTTTTAAAGGTCAGATGTGTAAATACTGTTTCTATACTACTGGATAATACTGCAAGCCAAGTTGTACTTGTTTTATTTGTTTTCAATACAGTGTAATGTACCTGGGTACTGTGTAATAGTGTGAGGACATTTTGACTTTATTCTCGACATTTCCACTTTAATCTTGACGCTTATGACAAGAATATATTCTTTTGACTTTATTCTCGTAATTTATCATTAAAGTAGAACATCATAAACTAAACTTCATCATAAAATGAATATTTAATTTACTAGATTTTCTCAAACCCCATCATAAGTTATATAGCACATTAAATGCTTTGTGTTAAGTGATTCATTCAGAGATGGGCACAACTCTGAATGGATGGCATAATTAAACATGTATAACGAAGATATTTTTAAAGTTCTGAACACTCCGTGGGCTAAGTTTATAACTAGTTTTAATTTCACAAAGACGTTTATCGTGTGGTGATTGGATATGTGGTTATGTGGTGAAAGAAAAAGGAAGGATAGGAACTGGGGTTTTGGTAGCCTACGTCAGATAGAGACAGCATGCATGCAATAAAGATAGCCTGCTCAGAAGAACATGCATTGAATTCTGTGTTCGTGTCTCCGACCAGCAGATCACAAACCCAACATTTATACAATATTTAAGTTAAACCTGTGCGATACCCATTCATACATCCAGTTTTTTGGAGCCTCGTCACACCTGCCATAAAGTTCTCTACAATGAACATACACCTGGGGACCCCTTACTGCCAGGGAGCAGCACTACCGCCTCACTACCGTGCATGTGTAATACCTGCTTTAATGCATTTCATCATGAAAATGATATCAAGTATTTATCTTAGCATTCTAAATTTTCAGAAAGCAGGAATATCATGAAGTGAATGGATTCTGTATGGTGATCGCTGTCTTCTCTTAGTGCGGAGGAAGTCAGTTTAAGAAGCGTAGTGATTAACCACTGGGTCGGGGAACGTAACACAAAGCATTTAATGTGCTGCATTAATTTATGACGGGGTAAATTAAGTAATTGATTAAACATTTACGACATTCTACTTTAATTATGAAGTAAACTATGAGAATAAAGTGGAAATGTCGACTTTAATCTCAACATAAACGGCGAGAATAAAGTGGAAATGTCGACTTTAATCTCGACATAAACGGCGAGAATAAAGTGGAAATGTTGACTTTGTTCTCGACATATATTTTGTTTTTTTATTCCCAGTATAGCTTAGCTTGAAGCAAGGTCCATATTAATGCAGTTTGCCTAAATGATGGTTCAGCTGGTAAAGATGTCATCACCAAGTTGCACTTGTTGTATTTTATTTTAATTTGGTGAATACTGTGTAATACACCTGGGCTTGAAGTCTTGAAGTAATAGTGCAACTATCAGTAATAATACTATTATTTATTTTATTGTTATTATTTATTAGTTTAAATATTATGCAGTTTAATGATGATAAAGTTGTTTAAAAAGTCACTTTAATGTGTCAGTGGACACAGATTGTTAACATTAACAGAAAGTGTAGTTGGTTTACAAAAAATACTTACTATTTATTCCTTTTCTAAGACATATTCGGTGCAATACAATTTTTGACAAGCACTTCTGGATATTTTACTAAGTCTAAATGCCTCTTTGTATGGTTGAAAATATGTTGTCAAAATGATAGTTTGTTTTTGCAAAATTTGTTCAATAAAAAGGTTCTATATTTTGACTGCATCTGTCATGCAATGTGATACCTTCTCCATTAGTGCCACCCCCTTGAAAACTATCACTTTATGGGGCAATGCAAAACTGTATTAATACTTGTGTGCACATTAAAATGTTTTTTTTGTACAATGTACAATACTCTTGACAGTGGAATAGATTATTCTTAGCCAGTAATTGCAGTGGAAAATGTGGTTAACATCCACTCATGCATGGGGAAAAAAATACCATCAAATACCGTGAAACCGGGATAATTTAGAAAAATACCGTGATATAGAATTTTGGTCATACCGCCCACCCCTATAATGCCATAGCGCTTATACAACTCGGCTCTCAGTAGGTAGTATTGGGCGACTTCCTACTCAGGTAGGGAGCCAAGATGGATGCCCATCCAGCCCATGGCCACTGATTTCTGGCCGCCGTTCTCTCGAAGACAGTCAGATAGGCTTCCAGGTCGTCTGTTTCTGTAAGGGGAACAATTTGAGGAGGTGGAGGTCTTGCGTTGTCCGGCCTTGCAGCTTCCACGGCCACCAACCGTTTCTTAGTTTGTGCGAGCTCTCTCTGTGTGGTGGCCTGGTCCGTCTTGACCGCCTGGAGTTCGTTTGCCAAGGTATTTAATACCGCATTCAGGTCTTGCCCTTCCGTCATCTTCAGGCTGTATCCTGCCGACTATGCCAGTCTGTGAAGAAACAAAGTCACACAGTATAAACTTTTGGGGTTTCCGCCCCAGTTTACTGAAACATAAATTGAGTACTGTCTCCACAATACAAGGCAAATGGTCACACTGGACCAAGTATAAAGCAAAAGGGGGAACATTTATACAGAGGGATAGGAAACTGAATCAGGGATGCTGGGAAAACTGAGATACATGCTGAGATAAAGACGTCATCATCTTGTGACTGAAGGGTAGACGGGAACCTGGAAGTATGGCATCTTTTTGTTTACTCCGGGCTTTATTACAGCGGCAAGTCCTCGCTCTGGCTAATGAGACAAGAAGAGAAAGGTTAGTGTGCCGCCTCTGGCCCTCGGCATGGGTTGTCGCGATGTGGTCTGAGTCCTTAAACTGCTCCCCATACGCTCGTGCGTGACAATGCCTAAAAGTCTTGGGAAGGGATTTGAACAAATCTCAAAACAATTGGAAATCAGCCATTCCACTGTCATCTACAAGTAGAGAAATTTTCAAACAACTACCAGCTTATCCAGGTCAAGATACTGAAAAGAGTATCGTGGGACCTACAAGTAGCTCTTGCCACTACTGATGTCAAAGTACATGGGTCTAATATTAGAAAGGGGCTAGGAATTACATATACATTGGAGGTGTGCTGGGAAGAAACTTTTGCTTTCCAGAAAGAAGATGAGAGTAAAACTAAATTCTACCAGAAGACATGTTTGGATGAAAACCACAGAAAGCATTTCACCATCAGAGCCCTGATTCCAACTGTATAGCATGGCGGTGGAAATATTATGGTTTAGGGCTACTTTACCATATCAGGGCTTGGGCAGCTCAGCATCTCAGAATTCTCTATAAATACTGCATTATACCAGAGGCTGTTTGAGGATAATGTGAGACCACCTTTCAGAAGATTCAAGCTCAGCCAAAAAGTGGACCTTGCAACATGACAATGACCTTAAACATACCAGTAAATTCAACAAGTAATGGATGAAAAGAAAGAAATAGAGGGTTCTGCAATAACCAACTCAAAGCCTGGATCTGTATTCAATTACGAAGCTGGGGGTTGAGGTGTGTGGGGGGGGGGGGGTATGACATGGACTGTACACGCAAGACACTCCTCAAATGTCTCATACCTGAAAGAATTCTGCATGGAACACTTCCTCCCAGTCAATGGCAGAGGTTGATAGATAGTTGTTTAAAGTGTATACTAGAGGTTTTTTCTGCTGAAGGGGGCAATACCAGCCATTAGAGCCAAGAGTATACTTACTTATCCCAAATACGGAAGTGGCACATCTGTTCATTTTTCATTGTAAAACCTATTGCAAAGTCAAGTTTCCATTTTTTTTTAAAATACACTACCTTTATCTAAAGGTACTGCTTAAATGAAGATCAAATCTTCATATGTCCAAATTTGTTAAAAATTAAAAAAAAAATATGGGGTGTATTTACTTTTTCACATGACAGTATATCATTGATCATTTTTGTAAAGTTGACAGAAAGCCATTTAAGTCCATCTTTGTTCATCCAGAACCAACCAGGCATGTCCCAATCATTAGAGGATTATGGATTTGCTCCATGGAATGCTGGTGTCATGGACTCTTTGTAAGGATCCATGGCTAGTGTCATCTCCTCACTAGACTAGAATGGAATTATAAGTTTTGTTTTCTCTTAAATAGCTCCAGAACGGTTTCCTTCATAGTATGTCCTGCTAGTAATTTTGACAGATTTATCTGTCACTGAGTGAACATTTCCGTGGCCTCTGTCTCTCTCTCTCTCTCTCTCTCTCTCTCTCTCTCTCTCTCTCTCTCTCTCTCTCTCTGTTTCATCTTATTGCTCATGATGTGAATGTTTCCTTAAAAAATATAGACAGTTGATTTTGATTATTCATTATACAAAGAGCATCTGCGGAGCAAAGAGGCAGTCTCAGTAAATCGAAATATGACAGTTTCTCTGTTATGGTTGTTGCATTTGCTCTTCCCTTGTATTTACATATTAATTTCCTACTTTTATTGTAAATATAGCAGCTTTGAGACAAGGATTCAACATTTTGCTATTTTATCAACACATTGACTGTTGGACCATTTATTACCAGGATGCTGAAGTACAGGTCTATTATTATCAATAGGAACTCTGGAAATGAGAGTCCTAGAAGCATGGCACCATGCAAAGAACAGGCTTAGAAGAACATGTGCTGTAAATATAATGTGTTTCATTGCACTGTCCACGCTTGTTGTACTTAACACATTTGGTAGTCAGATACTGCTCTCAACGGCCAGCAGAATGTCCATGTAGTGCTGTCCTGACAGTCATGACAAGTCGGGCTCCTTGTGATGAAGAAATGCCTTTCAGACTCCTATCTGCTTCAGTGCCATAGCCTACAGATTCCACATGTTACTTTTTCAATTATTGTCATTATCATCAAAATATCAATCTTGCAATATATCTAGTTGTTTCAAAACATTTATCAGCTTTATAGCTTTTTCACGAGTACATAACTACAGACTATCTATTTAAAACACAAGCTGTTGCATCTAAAAAATCTATGTCAATCCACTAGATGGCAGCACTATAGTAGATAACTGATACACCAGCAAAGTTCAGCAGCAAGCTGGCTGTGTCTATAATGGTTGAATACTGAGATATAAGTTACAGCATAGGTCTCACCTGGGCAGGCTCAATGAGATACGACTTAACTCATACCTCGCGTTCAAAATGTTAGGAAAGTATTTGTTAGGTTTACACTACTGTTGGTAGCATCTAGGAATTTTTAAACTAGTTACATGGGCAACTGCAATATAAATATACATATAACAGAATAAATGTATAAACATTTACACATAAAATATTAATTGGAACATAAGTAAATATCTTTGGCCAGTTGCAGAGCTGAAATCAACATACCTGTTCTAACTTAAAAGTGGTTGATTTAAAGTCGAGGAGGAACAAACCAAATATAATTTTTGGCTCTAGCCTTTATTATCTCATTTTGTTTTAAGCTGTAGTGGTGTGTTTATAGCTTCTTAATAACTATAGGAAGTGACAGAATTAATTAAAGTGAAATGAACAATAACTTTTGTATAAGTGTGCTTCAGCAAATAAATCTTTTTTTAAAATTAAGGTACTTTTTGTTGCTAGTACTTCATTTCATGGGAGTTGTGATTGAGAGTGATTTTCTGAGTTGTCATAACATATATATCTGCTTCCTTTTTCCAAAGGAAATTTAATACGTATGTCATGAGTGTTATTTCCAGTTAGATGTGCATCCTATAAGCAACTGATTGATTGTAAAGTGATGCTATAAAATGTAACTTCCCTGGAATATTGACAAAATTAGCATGGCTTAAAGCCCTATAAAAAACTCTTAAATCAAAGATGTAAAGGTAAAAGAATCACTAGACAATGTATCATTATAACAGTTCACTTGTACAGAATCACTGGTCTGCCAGCTACAAGGTGAATTTGATAAGTATTTCTATATAAGAGACATATTCTTTAATGTTTTCTTTATCTTTGCCATTTCTAGCAATTATTGTATTTGTTTCACTTGTTTTTTATTTTTGTTCTTGTAATTTTCTTTAGTTTTTTTCTGTTTGTTTTACTTGTTTAGTAGTTATTTTGGGGGTTTTTTGCCCATCAGGAGCTACTTTCGTTGGTTGACACTCATGTATGATCATATTCAGAAAATGAATTTAAGAAAATCTTATGGGTTGTACGGTAACACAATACAGTTTCTTTAGGGATTTATGTTGCTATGTCATGAAGTCTTCAAATCAGAGTATCAATCAAAGCAGAATATATATTTTTTTCACATCAAGCTGTGTTATGACAGTTACATCTAAGAAATATACAACTCAGGTTTTAAATCAAGTCAGACTGTACAAGTTCTACAATTCGAAACTGCATTCTCCATACAAAACAATGAGAAAGACCACAGCAGTATGACTGACTGGTTGCTCTATTATTTGACAGTGCTGTTAGATATGTATGTGCTTTACTGTGTATGCTTAATTCACTAGTTACACTTGACCAGTGACATAGGGACCGATTATTAATTTACTAGCTGTGTAAGCCCATGCTATAAAAAGCCGGGGGTCCTAGAAACTATTGAAATCATCAGAAAAAAACTGAAATGTAGTGATGTCAGGTAATTGAAAGGAACTGCTCTGGGCATCTCTCTCTTCTAGGAAGTTTCGTGTTGCCGACATGCTCGCATCATTTGTGTATTAGCGGCTAAGCGACTGTCTTTCTTCAGAGGTTTCCTTTTGCCGATGTGCTCACCTCGCTTCTGTATTAGCCACTAAGCGAGTGACTCTTTCTTCAGAGGTTTTGCTTTGCTGACGTGTTGGCTTCGCTTGTGTATCCTCGGAGGTGGAACCCTTACCCCAACTCCACCTCTCACTTCATGGCCAGACAGATACACACTTCCACACGTAGATGTTTACATATAAGATAAACACATCTCATTATATAATGAAGCTCACAACGAAGTATGTACCAGTGGAAAACAATGTAAATGTGGGACATTTTTAATATAAAGGCTTTTCTAACATGAATTTGGACATATAATGAAACATTTACATATGTATTATTTACAGTTGGAGCACAAGTGATGTGAGCAATTGAATTGTATCAGCACACTTTGTGATTTAGAGCTCAGTTGTTTCAAATTGTAATTGTAGCAGTAGAGGTCTTTGTCCACCTCTTGAACCCTCAGGTACCACTCCAGACACTGGATAAAAGTCCTAGACTTCTTTATTAAATAACAATAACGTGCACAAAGCACTCTACACACCACACTACTCATATAAATCACAATACTACTCTCAATACTCTTTCCTCCTCGCCCAGACACTTCGCCCTCCTACCTCCCTGCTCAGCTCAATGTCTGGGCTTTCCCACAATCCTTTTAGACACCCTGATCCGGAGGTGTTCCTGTCCAATCAGTCCACAGTTCCTTATTCCTTCCGGGTCAGGGTAAACAGTCCTTTTCTTCACCCCGGGAGCACGTCGTTTCTTCCCGTCACGTGACCATGACGTACTCCCGGGTTATAGGGCACATGCGAGCCTACGAGCCCCCCTACAGCGACGCCTGGTGGCCCCCAAGGTATCCAGCAGGGCTGCGTATAAAAACTACATAGTCCATGAGGCCCTGCTGGAAATCGGGGGACGTTCATGCTGTTGGGAGAGCTCCTCCTGGCGGCCTGGGGGTGAGAGCCGGAATCGAAAGCCGGCAATTCACCACATAATGTTCACACAAGTCATCAAAAAGAATTTAGTTGTATATTTATGGGGGATGAATGGGGGATGCTTTAATCTTTTCAAGTAACATATTACAGGTAAGTGGCCGAGGTGAAAGAATAGAAGTGAAGTGTATTCTAGGAAAACTGAAATGCAAAGCAAGACCTTAGACTGTTTGGTATAGCCAATTTGTTTGCAGCTTAGTGCAGCTTTTGATTCCCAATCAACCTTTGGTTTGTGTGGTAATGTTCCTGAATTTTGAGAAACTGTACAAGTATTAACTGCTTTTCTAGCTGACAGTAAGCCAGGAGTATGCACTTAATTTGAAAACAGAAGTGGAGAGAGAGTGTGTCATCCTTTTTGTTGGGAGTTTTTTCTAAAATGAATTCTGATCAGCTTTTTTTAGTTTAGTGCAGTTGATGCTTTGTTGCAAAAATGGAGTATTTGGTTCTTTTCCTGTCTTTCTGAAACTCTGAGAGGATACACAGACATTTAAATGGAGGTTGCTGGATGCTTTATTTTTTTCATTATTTGATTAAGCATATATACTAATAAATAAGGAATTGGGCCATCCTGGAACTGAATGCAGACTACATAAATCCACCCAAGTTGTATAATTCTTTGCATTGCTTATATTTGCTGCTCTTGATTATTATACAGAGGGCAGGACAGTGACACAGTGATAGCTCTGCTGCTTCGCGGTAAGGAAACCAGGGTTCCTCCCGCTTTGAAGTTTGTTTGTTGTCCCCGTGTCTGTATGGGTTTCCTCTGAGTGCGCTGTCCAAAACCATGCAGATTAGGTGGGTTGGTAATCCTATATTGGCTGTAGTGTGTGTGGTGCCTGCATGACTGTGTTCCCCTGAGATAAACTGGTGCCCTGTCCAGGTGATTGTTCCTTCCTTTGTGCCCTTTGCTTACTGGGATAGTCTCCAACTCCTTGTGACCCTGCTCAGGATTAAACAGACTTAGAAAATGATATAGTATGGTTATTATGCAAATAAAAATAATTAAGTAAAAGCTAAACCCAGTTTCTCTGTCTGATTATTGATTACTAGTGTAGCCAAGTACTGATTGATCATTCCTGGTCTAGCTATGGTCCCTTAAGAGCACCAAAGACTCTGTGTAATCTACTATTGGTGGTAAACTGGTTTGAAGTGAAAGAATGAAAATTAAAGACAGCTCCAGTCAGTGAGGAGCCTGCCATTTCAGGCCTAGGGTTGAATGTGCATGGAAGAATAAGGAGAGCAAAACAGGTAAAAGGCTATAGATTACATTTTCATAACATATCATTTTCATGTTAGATGCACATCACAGGTGATCTGATGACATGATTAAACAAGTTATAAAATGGAATTTTCTTATAAAAGTTACTGAGACCATCTGAAAAACTATTCAGTATGACATGCAATGTAATTGCATCATCTAGATGTTTTGAATGAGAAATAACAAAAGATACAAAAGGTGACACAAATAGATTTACATTTGGCACATTGATGAGTGTACTCTATGTGGACTCTATTTTGTCTCAAAAGATTCTCTATTAAAGTACATTCATTACTTTGAAATCTACATTTATCTTGTGCTGTGAAAGTACTTTTAGGTAGTCTGATATGTGAACCATCTGACTGTTATGTAAATCTGTTTCTTGATCAATGATGTTTAGTAAAGTAATCGCACTATATCCTTCAGTGCCAGTGGAGCCCATTTGAAGACATAGGCAGGGAAGGGAGGGGGCAGTACCCCCTGGTGCCCATAGTAGCGGATAGTCAGTATTAGACTGACAAACAGGGGTTCCCTCTTGGGGTGTGGAGCACACACCTCTTTAGTTATATAATCGGCACATCTCTGTGTACATAACTGGACTTTGCAGAGGACGTTAGAGTGTGCATCACTTGGTATCTAGAGGCTTAGACTGTAATTACCATTCCGTATTTTTGGCTTCAGCTGCCATTTCACCCCATACCTAAATTTGCCACTGGTGCCCATTTCATATTTATAAATAAACTAGTTGATTACCCAGTGGCCTCGCTCACTGATTGCAAGGGAAAAAAATAAAATGTAGTCTATAAGTTATTAAACAGTAAAACATTAATATTTTAAGAAGTAAAAATACATTGAGGTTTCGGGTAAACTACATTTTAAAGGTGGTATAACACAACAGGTAAGTAGTACTAACAGCAGCTAAAATGTATTTGGATCATCTGTCAGTAGTAGATCCCTTTTGAAAGGGTTTTCTATGTGATCGTCCAAATTTCTTCCTGACAACCTTTCACTACAGTATATGCCTGTGATTTAAGAGAAAAATCATTTCCGATAAATGTGGACGCTGCCCTTCCGTGCTTAACGGGCAGAAGGTCCAAACAATTCCCAAGTCCAACACTTTACATGAAGAGGTCTGCACATCTTATTAGATGTAAACTCTCCATCTTCTTAAAATAATTGATCACAAAAGCAACCTTGAATGTTGCAGGCTTTTAGTGACCCGAACTCACCTTAAGGGACAAACAGAGTCCTGCTTAGATGGCGCCAATTACACTCATTCGCAAAGTTTTACACTCTCCCAGGAGCACAGAGTCCTGCTTTGATGGCGCCAATTACACTTATTCGCAAAGATTTCCACTCTCCCAGGAGCCAACGGGGCACTTGAAGTGTCACAAACAGTGCGAGAAGAGAGGGCACTGCCCGACCCGTTGTTTACAGCTCAGCGCAGTTAAAAAGTAGAAAGACGCAAAGCTGTTTTCCTCATCTCTTCTACTATCAAGTACTGCCAACTAAAAAAAAGTTACAATGTGGCAGTTTCCGCAACAGTCACGTGGACGAATAAATAAAACTTCTCGCCGTGTTTGTGTTTATTTCTTTTTAATATCAGTAAAATAACTCTCACACATATAATAACAATTCGTTTTGACAATATAAAAATGGTGTCCACAAACAAAGTGATTAGTTCCTGTATTATAATATGTTCTGTGGTCATACGTAATTTCCATATTGCATGGTCATACGTAATTTCCGTTTCATACATAATTTCCATATCGCGTGGTCATATGTAATTTCCGTTTCAAATGCGAAAAGAATTTTATATACTGTATATAGATAGCACAAGCTTAGAATTCCAATAATAGTGGTTCACATATTTTTGTAATGGCCATCTGCTATAACTGAGCCACTTTAAAACTTTTTTTTTTTTGGAAGAATATATTTTTTCCAGCGTTCTGTTAATTTATTCCTATATCTTTTCATTATTATTTACTTGATCCTTGGAGTTATTTATTTTACAATTAGTAAATTGTTACTTTGCATTGTCAGTTTGGTTTTTGGGCACTGGAATTTTGAGCAGCAGCTAGTATGACACTAGTGAACAATAACACTGTGCTTCTTGAAAGTCATAGTTTGTGACATCATCCACATAACGCTATTTAAGCTGGTGCTCTTTTGAGTTGTTATGTTATTTGAGTTGGTGATTTGTGGTTAAATTCTAAAGATTTCACTTGCGTTTTCTTAATGACTCCTATCTTAGTTATTTTTTACTTCATTTTGGACATTCATATTGGGCATGATGACAGATACTATTGACCTCCTGGTTTTCACCTTTGTTAGTAGCTCGACCTACCTTCATCTTCTGGCCCTTTTCTTCCCCTAGGGGCCTGCCAAACTACCACTGGCAACACACCATCATTACAAGTAAATTAACAGAAAGACCTAGCTCAGAGGTTGAATAGAATCATGTCAATAGGAAAGTGAAGAAAAATAAACCTTGCACGCTGTGTAGGCACTGTGGGGTTTTATACTTGTTCCAGAGCTACTTATGAAGCATGTGTCAATGCTGAATGTGTTAGGGCGGCGTAGCAAGCTCTTGAGAGTTCTACATACTGCATAGTACTATGGCTAGCAAAAAGGCTTTTCAGGATTTTGCACTAGTGCTGTTTCCACATTTTGTTATCCTCGCATTAGTTCTTACACTTTTAACCTCATTCTGTCTTACATGCCTCATTGTGTTTTGTAAAAAGCCTCTGCTTTGTCAGCCACAACATAAAACTTGAGGATAACATTTTCAAATGTGAATACCCATCTCTGTAATGTAATGCTACTATTTTTTTTAAGTAATGACATGTCTTTCTTCCATTCAGATATCTTAATACTACAGACCCATTTTCAGACAGCTTTGTCTGTTGTAGTGAAGCATTAGAAGCAAAGTAGCTACCAATTGAATTGAAAATACACATAAAATTTAAATATAAATACATGTACATGTATTACAATGACAAATGAAACACTCTGATAAAACATTCTGCAGTCTCCATTGGTAAGTCCTTGCCTGAGCTATACCTGTAAGTTGTTCAAATGCCAGCTTGACCTTTGACTATACACAAAATTTGTTTCCCAGAACATGGAAAGAGAAACTCTTGCCATGATTGTCCCAGCATACTGCTATATGGGTTTAGAGCAGGGGTCAGCAAACTATGGCCCGTGGGCCAACTGTGTCCTGAAAAAAAAAATGTAATTGTATCATTTATTCCTTACCTTTCCCCATAATAACGCAACATCACCTACTACAATTTACTCTCCCTTCATTGCTTATCACTGTAAAATACAAGTTACGTTTGAACGCCCCCTTACGGTGACCTGGTCACTTAGGAAATATAGCTTATTTGTGTTGATACTATAGGCCTAGTGCATACCGCTAGATTTTCATTATGTCCAAGAAAAGAAAGATCGATGCGCAGAGTCACAACTTTCAAGAAAAATGGTCAGAAGAATACACTGCACAATTGCTATTTTTTAACGGGGCATATGCAGTAGATGAATCGTTCAATATCACCGAGATGCTAGCTACCCTTCATCGTTTGAAAGGAAATGTAACTCGAGGAGAACTCTTCCTATGTGTGTGTAAAACACTTGAGCAGTTTGCTTTGAAATAGGAGATCTTAAAATGCATTATAACCAATGGCGCAAAGAACAAGGCAGGAAAGAAAACTAGGTTAATGGGTAGAATAATCACATCACGTCAATGGGCATCCTGAAATTAGTTGGTATGCACTGTATCATCCATCAGCAACCACTCTGTTGAAAAGCTCTCCGTTCTGAAGATATAATGACAGTTGTCACAACTACTGAAAATTTTATTCACCTGTGTGCACTAAATCACCGACATTTCAAAGTTTTTTGGGATGAAAGCAACATATAGTATGGTGACGTACCGTATTATATTGAAGTGAGGTGGCTGAGCAGAGGCAGAGTACTGAAGAGTTTTTCTGAATTATGCTCTGAAATCAGCACATTCATTACAGAAAAAGGAAAGCCTGTCAAAGAGATGTCTGATTCTGAATGGCTTTGGAAGTTGCTGTTTCACACCGATCTCATCCAGCACATTAATGAATTAAATTCATTCCCGATTACAGGGAAAGGGAAAACTTATATATAATTTTTACAGCAGTGTCAAAGCAATTATATCAAATATATATTATAGCAAATATATCTGCAATTGTTCAAGGATCAGATACAAGAGGGAAAACTAAATCATTTTCAATCTGTGCAGAATTTTAAGAAAAGCACATTAGAGAATTACTTCCCAAAAGACTTAGTTGTCCCAAAAATTGAATTGTTACAGGAGCAGTTTGCTCAGATATTTCAGGATTTTATTGAACTTTCAGATACCATTAGGCTTTTTGAAAATCCTCTTGACATAACTGTCAATTCTGCACCATCCTCCTCTCAACTGGAGCGCACTGATTTGCAACAGTGCTTTGGAAGACAAATACAAAGAATGTGATCTGATTATTTTTTTACAAGGAACTTTTCAAGCAACAATTTTTCTACTCTGAAAACAATAGTACGTGGTTTTATTACCATGTATGGAAGCACGTATACCTGTAAAACAGACATTCTCATGGTTAAGAACAACAAAGTCAAAGTTGAGATCCATCCTCTCTGATGATCATCTGCATAATAGTCTGCGGATTTCTGTGTCCAAATTAACCCCCAGACATTGGTTGCTTAGCAGCTGGGAAGGAACCACATACCTCTCCCTAACACTGTTGTGATGGATCAAGTTGTCTGGTCTCTAAAGGTTAGTTAGTAGGAGTCCAGTGGCGCTAAGATTCACACAGTCGAAAAGATGGTGATTTATTTATCTTTCTGGTGGAGATTCCAGGGACGCACCCAGCCTTGGCCCAACCTGCATACACTCACAAGCAGAGACAAAAAAGCAACCAGTAATAAAACAACATCCATTTTCCAACCCGCTGAATCCGAACGCAGGGTCACGGGGGTCTGCTGGAGCCAATCCCAGCCAACACTGGACACAAGGCAGGAACCAATCCCGGGCAGGGTGCCAACCCACCGCAGGACACACACAAACACACCCACACACCAAGCACACACTAGGGCCAATTTAGAATCACCAATCAACCTAACCTGCATGTCTTTGGACTGTGGGAGGAAACCGGAGCGCCTGGAGGAAACCCACGCAGACACGGGGAGAACATGCAAACTCCACGCAGGGAGGACCCGGGAAGCGAACCCAGGTCCCCAGGTCTCCCAACTGCGAGGCAGCAGCGCTACCCACTGCGCCACTGTGCCGCCCAAATAAAACAACAATTAAATAATATATTAAATACTAATAAACGAAATATAATCACACGCTAAATAATCCCACCCCAGTCCCCTTACGGTGATGTACAATAAATACAAACAAACCACAACAATAAACAATGTCCTTATACAGTCCAATACAGCAAAAGCAGGTGAAATGATATGGTGTGAAGATGAGAATCCCGAGAATAGCTTCTGTAGAAAATGAATGAAACAGTCCTACTGGTAGTCCTGAGCAGCGAGGGGTGAGATTTCCAGGAGCGTTCCTTTTGAAGACGCACGACAATTAATCCACCACTATAACACGATAGGCAGGCACGAGACAGTCCATTCATCTAACGTGAAACAATCCCGGTCACAATTGACTTTTTAGTCAGCCCCTACTTCCGTTCCAGTCATCCTATGTGGGTAATCCCCCTTGGGCTGCTGGGAAATGGATTTCTTCCCACAGTAGCAATGCTACAAGTTGAGTTTTATTACTGGCCCTTGGGTTAAAAGTTTGCCAACCCCTGGTTTAGAATACACCTGTGCCTCCTGTCACCACATTTTTCCAGTTTTCTACCACTGCCCCTAAAGCTACTCCTTACAAGTAACATTTAAAATGTAGGGTATTCTTCTATTTTAGGTTAAATGAATAAACTGATGAGAACAGGTTTAACTCCAAGGTAGTCCAGTCACAGAGTTTTAGCAAAACAGAACCAAAGAACCCCAACTCCTTTACTGGGTATTCATTTACACAGATTTTTGTGATAGTCTGTGTAGTGGACACAGCTGTCTAAACCATTGGTGAAAATGTGCCATTACTCTCCATTTTCTTTTTACAATAGAAAACAACTTGAACATTCCAGAGGCAAAGATTGTATAAACATACATATTAATATCCAATATGTACAAATTTCATACTAATGACAGTAAGTTATACAGTCATCTAATTGATCCACTATTATGTATGTGCCTGCACTATGAATACTATGAATTAGTTTGCACTTCAAGTGGTAGATTCTAAGTACAAGGTAAGAATTCTACTGAGTCACATGCACCATTGGCTGTTTTGTCAGATCATATCACAATTTCCTTCTCATTCTTTACTGTAACTATGATACATTTATAAAGTTGTTTGTAATACTAATGGCACAATTTAAACTAAAGGCTATTTGATTGTAGTGAACTTGGAGTTCTGGGATATCAGTAATAGTAAGGCACACTGTATAACCCTGGCAGGCCTGGCTTGCAAACACTGCAATGTTGATGACTGCTGGGACTGTCCTCTACCCTACGTGATCTTGGTGACATGTATGGCCCTGGCTATATCTTTTCCCAACAGGGCAACCTGTTGCAGAAAGTAAGTGTGGATTCATCAACATTTGCTTGGCCTAGAGTAAAGTTTCTTATTATGATAAAAAAAGTCTTAATATTGTTAAATTGTATCACATAAAGTTACAATTTTCAGAATTTTATTTCTTGTTAAAAAAACAAATTCAAAGACTGAAGAATGTAAACAAGCATAAAAATAAGGTAAACCTGGAAGCCTTCTGTTTCTGATAAATAGCAGATGATTGTGAAAATGAAACATATGTTTTCCAGGCATTTAATGAGCAAATGTTGCCTAAATGTCTACATCTAAAGCATTTTCTGAATTACTACTTTACATTTCATAATATATTAAAAACTTACATATCCAGTTTTAAACTAACTGCCTATCATTGTAGCAATATGTGTCTTAACCTGTTGCACCATTTTTGGTAGAAATACCTAATTTAAATTAACTGTTAGCATCCAAAGTGTAGCACTGTAGTGCAGCACTTACCACTTCTTCCTCTTGGTCCTAGTATACTAGGTTTGAATTCTGTGCCTAGTTGTTGACTGTATGGAGTTTGTAAATGTTCCCATGGGCTTTTCTCTGGAACTGTGGGTTTTCCTTTAACATATCCAGAGGTTCATTTCTAGGTTCATTGGCAATTCTAAATTGGCCCTCTGCAAATACAAGTGTTTGTGAATGTGTCCTGTGATGGATTTACTTACCATCCAGGTTTGTTCACTACCTTACAAGCAATGCTGCTGAGATAAGCTGCAGCATCACTGTGACCCTGAATTAGATTAAACCATTTAAAAAGTTTTGATAATGTTTTATTTAATTCCTTAATAATTTGGAATGCTTCAGAATTTTTAAGGGACTGTCACCTTTTAATTTCAATTGCTTAAACAAAAAGATTAAACTCAATTAAACTTTTCTCATGCTACCAAGCTTTGAGATTTAGCTGGCTTGCAAAATAAAAAAACTTATTGGTTTAAAGGAGACAATCATGCTGTTGGGTTGCTTTAGAATTAGTAACAAGGATAGGTTAAAGGGTCGGGTGAATAAAGCAAGCTCATATGGGCTAATTCATAGATAGATAGATAGATAGATAGATAGATAGATAGATAGATAGATAGATAGATAGATAGATAGATAGATAGATAGATAGATAGATAGATAGATAGATAGATAGATAGATAGATAGATAGATACTTTATTAATCCCAAGGGGAAATTCACATACTCCAGCAGCAGCATACTGATACAAAAAACAATATTAAATTAAAGATTGATAATAATGCAGGTAAAAAAACCAGACAATAAATTTGTATAATTTTAACGTTTACCCCCCCGGTTGGAACTGAAGAGTCGCATAGTTTGGGGGAGGAACGATCTTCTCAGTCTGTCAGTGGAGCAGGACAGGTACAGCAGTCTGTCACTGAAGCTGCTCCTCTGTCTGGAGATGATACTATTCAGTGGATGCAGTGGATTCTCCATAATTTATAGGAGCCTGCTGAGCGCCCGTTGCTCTGCCACAGATGTCAAACTGTCCAGCTCCATGCCAACAACAGAGCCTGCCTTCCTCGCCAGTTTGTCCAGGCGTGAGGCATCTTTCTTCTTAATGCTGCCTTCCCAGCACACCACTGTGTAGAAGAGGGCGCTCGCCACAACCGTCTGATAGAACATCTGCAGCATCTTATTGCAGCTGTTGAAGGACGCCAGCCTTCTAAGGAAGTATAACCGGCTCTGTCCTTTCTTACACAGAGCATCAGTATTAGCAGTCCAGTCTAATTTATCATCCAGCTGCACTCCCAGGTATTTATAGGTCTGCACCATCTGCACACAGTCACCTCTGATGATCACGGGGTCTCATAAGGGGTCTGGGCCTCCTAAAATCCACCACCAGCTCCTTGGTTTTGCTGGTGTTCAGGTGTAGGTGGTTTGAGTCGCACCATTTAACAAAGTCATTGATTAGGTCCCTATACTCATCCTCCTACCCACTCCTGATACAGCCCACAATAGCAGTGTCATCAGCGAACTTTTGCACGTGGCAGGACTCCAAGTTGTATTGGAAGTCTGATGTATATAGGCTGAACAGGACCGGAGAAAGTACAGTCCTCTGTGGCGCTCCTGTGTTGCTGACCACACTGTCAGACGTGCAATTCCCAAGACTCACATACTGAGGTCTGTCTTTAAGATAGTCCGCAATCCATGCCACCCGGTATGAATCTAATCCCATCTCTGTCAGCTTGACCCTAAGGAACAAAGGTTGGATTGTGTTGAAGGCTCTAGAGAAGTCTAGAAACATAATTCTTACAGCACCACTGCCTCTGTCCAAGTGGGAGAGGGATCGGTGTAGCATATAGATGATGGCATCCTCCGCTCCCACCTTCTCCTGATATGCAAACTGCAGAGGGTCGAGGGCGTGTTGAACCTGTGGCCTCAGGTGGTGTAGCAGCAGCCTCTCCATGGTCTTCATCACATATGATGTCAGAGCAACAGGCCAGAAGTCATTCAGCTCACTAGGACGATACCTTTGGGACTGGGGTGATGCAAGATGTTTTCCAAAGCCTCGGGACTCTCCCCTGTTCCAGGCTCAGGTTGAAGATGCACTGTAGAGGACCCCCCCAGCTCCGATGCACAGACCTTCAGCAGTCGTGGCGATACTCCATCTGGACCCGCTGCTTTGCTGGCACGAAGTCTCCTCAGCTCTCTGCTCACCTGCGCTGTTGTAATTATGGGTGGGGATGTCTCTTCTATGCTGGTATCAGCAGTAGGATGTGTGGAGGGTGCAGTACTCCGAGGTGAGGGTGAGAGTGGGTTAGGGTGGTCAAACCTGTTAAAGAAGTTGTTCATTTGGTTTGCTCTCTTCACGTCTCTCTCGATGGTGGCACTCCGCTTCGAGCTGCAGCCATAGGGTCTTTGCACTATATAGTGGTGGTCATACAGATAATGAAATTTTAAAAATTATTGATTCACACAGAATGAGTAGCCAGCTACACTCCCAGATAATATGGTAAGGTCATGGACCACTGAAAAGGTTGTGGGTTCCTTCCAGAAATGTTCATGCACTGTTGTTTTTAAGGCCATTTCACCTCAGTCCATGCCTTAGTTCAGAATCTTTGTCAAGTTGTGCAGCCAAATGAATATATTTTTGTGCTTTATGTGGTTTTATTTATTTATTTATTTTTGTTTACATTGTGTTCATCATTGGCTTCCAATATTCAAAATGACTTACATTACATTGTAATGATTTGTAATGAAGCACAGCGTGACAAGGGTAAAAAGAGACACATGGATAGGAACAGGTAAAAGGTCAGAACACTTTGTGAAAGTAAAATTCTGAAGAATCGAAAGGAAATCCTAACAGTAACTACAACATCTTAACTCTTCCCATATTAACAAATACAAAGAGTTTTTTTTTTTATTTTTCATTTAAGAAGTACAGTGATCCCTCGCTATATCGCGCTTCGCCTTTCACGGCTTCACTCTATCGCGGATTTTATATGTAAGCATATTTAAATATATATCGCGGATTTTTCGCTGCTTCGCGGGTTTCTGCGGACAATGGGTCTTTTAATTTCTGGTACATGCTTCCTCAGTTGGTTTGCCCAGTTGATTTCATACAAGGGACGCTATTGGCAGATGGCTGAGAAGCTACCCAACTTACTTTCTCTCTCTCTCTCTCTCTCTTGCGCTGACGTAGGGGGGTGTGAGCAGGGGGGCTGTGTGCAGCTGCTTCCTGAAGGACATGCTGCACGGTGCTTCGCATACTTAAAAGCTCAAAGGGCACGTATTGATTTTTGACTTTGTTTTTCTGTGGCTCTCTCTCTCTCTCTCTGCTCCTGACGGAGGGGGTATGAGCTGCCGCCTTCAACAGCTTTGTACCGGCGGTGCTTCGCATACTTAAAAGCCAAAAAGCCCTATTGATTTTTTTTTGACTGCTTGCTTTGTTCTCTGTCTCCTGATGCGCACTCCTTTGAAAAGGAAGATATGTTTGCATTCTTTTAATTGTGAGACAGAACTGTCATCTCTGTCTTGTCATGGAGCACAGTTTAAACTTTTGAAAAAGAAACAAATGTTTGTTTGCAGTGTTTGAATAACGTTCCTGTCTCTCTACAACCTCCTGTGTTTCTGCGCAAATCTGTGACCCAAGCATGACAATATAAAAATAACCATATAAACATATGGTTTCTACTTCGCGGATTTTCTTATTTCGCGGGTGGCTCTGGAACGCAACTCCCGCGATGGAGGAGGGACTACTGTACCACAAAACTTGGACATTATGCATTACATACAGTTGCCACTTTATGGAGGCAAGAGATGACATCATAGTTCCCATATCATATTTCTAGCAATGGGATTGTATCTTGTCAAAGACGAGACAAAGATCCACAAAAAGATTTGGGGCAGCCACCTGTATAATTTTTCCTGGCTGCTATTGTGTACAGCTGTGACAGGTTTGAGTCCAACACAGAACTGTCTTGATGAGGCAAAGATGGCGGTTTTAAGGGAGAGGAGAGGAAGTGATGTAATTGGACCTGGATCCAGAAGTGGCGTCATCGAGACCAGGTGGAATTTCTTGTAATTGCTCTGCAGTGGAAAGAGAGAAAGGGTCAGTACACTCCACCACCCCCTGGTCTAACGAGGAATTACCCTCATTCAGGCCCTTTAGCTGCCTCCCATGCGCACATGTGTGACAATCTAAAACAACATGAAGCATATTCATGCATTACACCAAATTTCAAAGCTGAAAGGGGAAAAGCTCCCTCATGACGTGATAGTCATAGAGTTAATAAAAGTTTTTGCAAAAAAACAGATTCCTGACAAACAGTGGCACTGCTCATTGTCATGAGTCTCCTGTGACTTCTGTGGCTATTGGAGTCTTCTTTTTTTATTACAGAAGTCATGCTGTCATTTTATTGTTCTTTTCTATTCACTGTATTGTGTTTTATTCCTGGTTTGCTGGTATATGGTGTTCATAGTTTTGTTTTGTTGCAACATTCCATTCTTCAACATTGATTACTTCCCTATATTTGAAGGTAGTTCCCTAGGCAGGCACACACGTCTGTCCATGCATACAGAAGTGAGTAAAACAATTCCTTCAGTGTTAGCTTTCGTTGAAAGGTTCACAACAGAGCCACATGCTGTTTGTTTCCAATATATGTATCTTTGACATTGTCCGAATTCCTGGCATCAACTGGATGCTTTCATCCAGTAGACAACAGTCATCCCATATTATCTTACACTTCCACCAGAATGATTGCTGACCTTCAATTTTTTAATTACTAATCAGTGCAGTTTGTTTCTGTTTCTACCACTATTCCAGACCATACACCTCAGTGACAGAAACCATTTAGGGTAAAAACTCTGCAAAATATTGGCCAAAATAGTTTCATTATAGTCTTTGCTGTTTTGTCATCTTCAGGTGGCAGTTAACTGAAGTAACGGAGACCAGACGATAGATGGTAAGCAATTTCTAAAATAAAAACAAATCTGACCAATTTTTTGTCTAAACTCAAAAGCAGAGTATTCTTTAAGTAAAGTACACAGTAATGAGAGGGATTTGTTTTTCTTGTAATCTGCAAGCTTGGATGGTTAGAAGGTCATTGTAAACCATCGCAATGTGATGTCACGTGCTGGTCATTCCAGGGTAGAAATTTTGTGGTGATACCAAAAATAAACAATAACGAATAAGTGATAATACGTTAACAACTTTTAACTTTCTTAAATACACTCTGAACAAATGTGTAAATTAAAGTAATTAATTTTTTCATGAATTAGAACATGTAACAGGAGGAACTCACAACTGAGAGATACAGGAAAGAGCTCAGAAAAATAAAAAAATAATCTCAGCTCATAACAATTGCCATCATTTTGATTTGAAAGATTCCTTTATGTTGATTAATAAATTGATCCGCTTGGAAAATCTATTATATCTGCAGCCACACTTTATTATTAAATGATTATGTGACAAAAATTAATTTGAAGTGTGAAATTTGTCTGATTTTCTGTAGCTTTCTGATGGCTACGGCCATGTTGTTAATTGCACAGGTCATGTGGCATGCTGTGTCACCATGCTCTGCTCTAAAAGATGGCAGTGCCCAGCAGTTAGCTCTCTGTGTGTTGAATTGATGACAAAAACCAACTATAAAGTTTAACTTTAGTTAAGGAAAGAATCATTGGTTAGCTTGAGAGCCCTGCCTCAAATTATTTTAACTATTATTTCTAATATTTTGTTTTTAATTTGGTTCAGTTAGCTGTTTTGGCATTTATGTTTGACTCCAGTCTTAAAATGCTTTCCTTATTCCATTTCCTGCTCTCTTAATTTAAAAACCCAGTTTGTCATGTGTCAAAATACAATATGTGTAAATTGCACAAGCAAAAAAAAACTAAGGCAGAACCAAATTGGTCTTAAAATACAAGTAAATTATTATCAAATTAATAGAGCCTTGTTTTCTAGCAAAAAATGTCCATGGGTTTCCTTTAATGGGTAAATTGGAAGGTCTGATGTCAGATGGCATGTAGCCATTCCCACAGTCTCACAATGCGATCATTTTTGATTGCAGGAAGTCTTTCAAAACAAAACAGTGTAAAATTATGAAGAAAGCACACAAAATGTTGATTTGCTAGTATACGTGACATAACACCCAAAAAAAGCTAATCATTTTCTCAAGATTGATTTGTTATGATGTAGAAGTTTTGCCATGCTAAAAGGGGCTTAGCAGAGCCTTGAAAGCAATAACACAAGGTTGGGGCTTGTGACCCATTTGTAACTTAGCTATTAAACAAAGTGCATGTAGAACTTACATATAGAGAACATAATCTGGAATGGACAACTCTGATATATAACTTAGAACTTAAAGTCTAAGAAAAAGGTGCAATGCAAAAGAATAAAATGCTTTTTTTTTTAACGTAAAATACGTTTTACATTACAGATTCCGAATATTGTATCCACAGTTAAATACAGCAAAGATCATGGTTAGTTTATAAGCCACGTGTCTGTGTTTTCACCTGGGAAAAGTGCTGGAGTTTTTAATAAATGATGATTGCCAAAGATCAGAGAAATCTTATAAAGCAGCAAAACAACTTAAGCTCAGGCTTTGATTATAATCGTTAATAATTTAAAATGTATAATTATTACTTTACAGGCAACCTCAGGATGCTTTAGGGATATTAGCAAGTGGTACCTTTGGGAACATGGGAGGTATTTAGGCCGGTGATTCTTGACCAGTGCTTTAAAATAATGTACTATATACTTTTTGTGAAGTAAGATAACACTTTTCAATCTTAGGAATGTTTTAAAATGATGTCTAAGGCAGCTAACAACTATAAACTCTACTCATTTCATACAGACATGGAATGTGAAAATCTGGAGTCAGTCCACTTTAATTTTGTGTTAAATGCAAATTTGTTACATTTTTATCTAAATAATTTATAGAAATAAAAGAATGTCATCTGTAACACTTAACCATTCAGTACACCATCTTTGACATATTCCTGCTAATACACTTTGATAAGCATCTTGTAGGATAACAAATAGGATGCTTTTTCAAAAGTGAAAAGTATATTTTGGACATTGTAATGCTATCAAATTGATTTACTACTTCTTCCTGAAACTCCTTAGTAAAGCAGAATTATCCATGGCGACTGTCTGCTTAACACATTGGTAATAAGTTGCCACTCTTGTTTTTGTTGACCCAAGCATGACAATATAAAAATAACCATTTAAACATATGGTTTCTACTTCGCGGATTTTCACCTTTCGCGGGGGGTTCTGGAATGCAACCCCCGTGATGGAGGAGGGATTACTGTAATACAATTAATGTAGACCACAAACTGACAGGTTTTGTTTGATTTATTGAACCATGTTCGAGCACAATCTACAATTCCTGATTGAGTAAAACAAAACAAAAAAAAAAACAGAACAAATTCATTTTTCTGCATTAATCACTGGTAAAGTTTGTACTGTCTCTGTACCTTTAACAACTTAGTGGGAAGAATTAAGTCTTTGATGAGCTTCAATTAGTGCACTGAAGTCAGGAGTAATTCCTGATGTTGCTATTCGCAGTACGGCAGACAGACAGTCATCACTGAGAAAAGATCTGTATCTGGATTTCATTACTGAGAATATCTGTTCTCATATGTATGTTGATATAAAGAGGGGCAAGCATTATCTGAGCTAGTCTTCTCAAGTGTGGGAAATTCTGCTTTTTGAGAGAATTGTAGAATGTCAGTAATGGTACTGACTTGAAGTGTTCTCCCAGCAATGCATCAGACTGCAAGTCTATAAGTTTACATTGTACCTCACTGGAGGCATTGTCCACATCACATGTAAAAAGTGCCCAGAAGATGGCTGCATATCTGTTAACCTGATCAGCAGACAGAGCCCTCCCTCTCAATGTGGGAAGGTGTGTCAATGTGTCCCTCTTTAATTGTTAAGAGAGAAGCAGCAGCTTCCTCATGAAGGCTTTGACTAGGCTGTGCATATCATGTGCAGAAAGACCTTTGCCTTGCAATTTTGTATTCAGTTCATTCATAAGTGCAGTCACATTAACAGCAAATGCTAAATCTGATAGCCACTCAGTGCTGTTTACTTCAGGGATGGGTTTTCCTTTCATTGGACATTGGACAAAACTCCTGAACCTTAAGCTTAGGCACCCGAGAGCTGTGTGGCAGCACAGGTCAATTTGATCAGTCTTATGCTCTTCCAAAAGTGTTTGTGATTTAATGCCATTGCCCTAATGAAATTTACAGTATTTACTACATCAACCACATGATTATTTTTCAGGACTGATTTACATAGCACTTCTTGGTGAATAATACAATGTAAAAATATGAGTTTTTGGGCTGGGTTAACCTCAGCCACATAATAATTTTGATCTGCATCTGCACATCTAACTGATGCAGACCGACACACCCAGGCAAGTACTTGCCATCCGCAACTTCCACAGGCCAGATAGAACTAGATCACAGGCTGTACAATGCCCAGGTCTGCCTTAAAGTTTCAAGTGGAATTCAGTATCTCAATTATGTATTTTCTCACAAAATTTTCTTGATACAGACAAAGTTCATGCTTTTGCATTCTTCTTTAGGAAACTAACTGCTGAGGAACAAAATTATGATGTAAGAAATCAACTGCATCAAGATATTAAATTTATATTGGATGATTGATATTGTGAATTATTAACCAAATCTGACAATATTCTCACTTTAGTATTGTAGCAGCTTTAAAGTAAAACAACAGACAAATTAATGACAAAAGGTTTCTGAGTCTCTTTCCATCTATGACAATCAGAGTAATATACTAGAAAAATACTTTTGTCCAAGATGTTTAGGCGTCCTGTCATTTCAGGGGGAAATTATGTACCAGGATATTCAGGACTTTCCTTGTTATATGAGGTTCGTAACAGGGTTAAATTTGCTCAGGGACACCCACTGGAGATATTGATAGATTTTATTATACATTTGTCACCTTTTCAACATAGTATTACCATTTTGGTGATTCTCCAAATATGTCCATTTTGGGCATCTTAAAAAACCTTGTTTAATTTTCTTGTATTTTCAAAATATGTTGTTTCTGATTACCATCCACAACTTGCCTCTAGCTTAATACAGTGGACTGTAAGCTTAACTTGACGAATAGATAGCATTCCGAGTCTAACAGATAGACAGATACAGTTAATCGTGATTTGGAAAACTTTTCGCAAGGCATAATTTATGCCTTTCGAAATGACTGGATTGGTGTATTGCCTGTGCTAGTCAAATGTCTCCATTTCAGTGATTGTATGAGTATAACCCTTCTTTGCTTGAATTTGATTTGTTGGTTCCTCATCTGAAAGGGTACCTCATTAGGTTGCATGATGTGTGGACAGTAGTTTTGGAGAACCTGTCTAAGGTGGAAGACTTTGTCAGACAATTTTCTAATTGCAAATATAATACTGGCCATATTTTTGGGCTGGACAGAATGTGTGTCTCATTAACTTCTTTCATGATTTATCAGCCAGTACGTTGTGATTTTGGCATATTGGTCCATTTAGTTTGAAATTGACTCTTCCAGTTCATTTTAGCATTCATCTTATTTTTCACATCTCCATATCAAGTCTCTTCATTTTAGTGCGTAATTTTACGTTTAAATCTCCACTTGAGAAATTCAAAAGATTCTGGGTTATCGTTATGAAGGTGCCAAGGCTTACTACTTGGTGCCTTGGGAGGGTTATAGACCCGAGGAGAGCTCTTGGGTCCTTGTGATGATATTCATTCTCCTGGGTTGCTTGTGCTCATTCCATCATCGTAAATCCTACTAGACCTGATAGTGTACATAAAGGTGATGCTTTGGAGAGAGAGTAATATTATGATATTTGTAACTTAATGAGTTGTTTTTAAACGTAATACATTTTTGTTCAGAGCGTTGTACTTTTTCTAGTTTCCAGTTTTATCTTTATTTTGAGCTTTTTTTCTGTAGTTTTATCATTATATTTTTATTTTATTTCAGTGGTCAGCACCAGTTTGTGGTTTGGTTTGTTACCATGCTATTGCTTCCAGAAGTGTGTCCTACGATGGTATCAACACAACACTACTGAACCAGTTGTTCTGACACCACTGGGTAATGCAAAATTTACTTAAGAAGAGCAAGCACATTCAAAGAAGTCAGGAAACAAATCATGGGTTGAAACAAAAAGGCAAGCTTATCTATCGTCAAGCCAAAAAGAATAAACAAAATCAAAGTCAATAATCAGAAAACTAAAGTTGTTTGCCAGAAAAGACTTTTAGAAAAAATTACTACTTATTAACAAAACCTGGACACTGGGGTCTAAGTGGCATCAGCTTATAAACATTTGTTGTGATTCTTGCCATCAAAATGGTAAAATGAAGCCTTGTCTCAAAATCTAGCCCCAGGCTAAACTGAGGCCTAGAATTTAAAATTACTATTTTCCCCAAACTATATATAGCTTTTGCCCTATACAGGCACAAATAGAGGGAAAGTCCAATATCAGAACTATCCATAATAATATTTAAAATCAAAAAGTAATAACAGAAGGAAACTGAAAATACTTGATATTTAAAAATATCTTTTACCCATAAAACAACAAAAAGTAAGCAGAGGCCAAAAAATAGGCAAAACACGGATTTCTTTAAAATGTAACCTGAAACAAACAAATATCCAGTCCACAATCCAAATTCAGAAATCACAGAAACAGAGCCATTCCAGAAGATTACACATTATTGTAGATATCTACACTACAACCTTCAATGCCAATCTTTATGCCTAACCCACTGGGTGAAATAAACAGTCATAGGGCACTACTTCAGCTGAATGTCATGGTATGTTGCCCCCTTAAACTCTATGTAAAAGAGACAAAGCACACAACACACTAATACAAAATGAAAATGCAGAACTGATAAACAAAACAGCATTTAATGTATAATATACCAACGAACAAAAAACCCTATACAACAATAATTAACACAAACAGGATGACAAGAAATTTAATTTCATTTTAACCAGAATTGAGACACTGACTAAAATGTGACCCTGTTTTGCCGATAATGTCACTCAGTGTGACTCTCACTCACATCTTAACAACTGGACTACAAAATAGTGTTACCTTAAAAACAACAAAAAGGTTCAAAATTTCAACTAAGAGAAAATTACCTGAAATGAAAAACATAATACTAACTCTAAAATCTCTAATGTTTAAAACATAAGCCATCCCAAAAGGGAATGACCAGAAAAATGTGTGAATCTTAGAAAATTGAAATCACAACCTCAGCACTGTAAGGGAATCAGGGTCCAAGTTTGTGGATACAATATAAAACAATGTTTCTTAACTAAGGGCCAAAACCAGATATGTTTGTGACGGCTCACCGCATGATTGTAGTAACATTAGTTTATCCAGTTGTGAATTATGTGGCAAGTGATAAATCACTCTCTTTTTATTGTGGTAGTATGTGATCTGAGATGCATCCAAAATCAATACTGTTGACATATTGCAGACAACTTTTGTTTCTATGTGTCACACACGTGTGAGTAGGAGTCAACTAAAGGGCCTGAATAGTGGCAATTCCGTGGCTGACCAGGGAGCGGTTGGGTACACTAACTGTCTTTCTCGATCCCTTGCAGACCATTCTCAGGAAATCCTGTAGGTTCTGGCGCCTTTGATGGCATCACTTCTGGTCCCAGCGCCTTCGATGTCGACACTTTCTGGTCCCGCCTCTGATGATGTCACTCTTGGTCCCCGCCTACGATGATGTCACTTCAGCTTCCGGCCCCGATGACATCATCTACTACACTGGCTTTTAAAGAAGCTATCTTGATTCAATACCGTAGTTTTGTTTTGGACTCAGTCTTGTGAACAACTCGCGTTCTTGAAATACCCTTTTGCAGCCAAAGCACATTATATGGGTAGCTGCCCCAAACATTTATGATGTCTATTTGTTGTTTTTGTGACATATGATATGAAAATATAAAAAATGTACATAACAACACCCCCAACCCTCTCACAGTCTGTGAAGCAATCAAACTGAGATGACTGACAAACAACTACACTTATAAGAAAGGGTGGAGAGGAGGGAAAGACAGGTGATCTTGTGAGATGAGGGGACTGTATCGCTAGTTTGAAATGCCAAAATGAAAATAGTAGGTGTAACACAAGGATGTGATGATTTTCAATAAAGAATCAATAGGATGGCGGTATATATAATGTCTTGCCAATGTTATTCACTAAATGTAGTGTCAGTGGCCATGAACAACTATTCGAATGTTCACCCATACAGCATACACTGAATACAGAGTTCCAAAAAAAATTGTATTTAGGTTCACATGCCTTGGTGAGAGACGTATTCCTTCTTATTACACTATTTTAAAGTGGTTCAATAAATTTCAACCTACTAGTAGTGTGAAGGACATGTTTGCTTGACCACCTAGAACTGTAAGAACACCAGAAAGCCTTTGCAATTCAGCACGTTAATGAAGAGCATTACATGTTTCAGACTGACTGCTCACCAAATTCTTCATCAAAGATTTACCCTATCACCCATACAAAATACAAATAGCACAGAATTTTTTTAGAAATAATTTAGCAATGTGACTCAACTTTTGTACTCAGTTTATTGAGTTGTTAAATGAAAACTGGAATATGCTGAACTCATTTAGATGTATTTTTAATGGTGGTGCTCATGTGAAAACTTTATTTTTAAGAATTGAATGTTATTTAAGAAAGTAAATAAACTGTACTGATTAATTATTTTTGGACTATTTTATTTATTTCGTGCCACAATAAGTCAGGTTACTAAGTTAAGTAAGCATTCATATTATACTTTCAAAAATCAAATCCTTGTGCTAACCTCAAAGTTATTTCTCTGAACTCTGAAAGTTTTCATAATTCTTTTAAGCTGGCAGAGATAAAATTCATGTGAGATATCTTCTTGAATGGAAACAAAAATCTTTACATTTTTTTATTAAATGGCAATTGTTATTTGTCAATATATGGCTCTGCCATCATTATGGTGTTAATCTTTTTCTTGGGTCCCAGTATTTTACCATATTTTCCTGTTTGGGTCCTCAGATTAAAAAGTTCAAGATCTAAAACCTTTTGTGAGTGATTTTCTTTATATCTTTTGGTTATAATGAAATTTTTGTCTATGTTTAAGACTTTTATTTTGGTTTAAATACTGGGAATTGTTAAAAAATCATTCAGCTTCTGGTTTTGACCCCTGCTAGACCTTTGGTTAAATATTTTATCACCTGGCCCTAAATATAGTGGAATAACATCCTGGTAAAGGATTTGAAGCCAGAATACTGAATCTGTAAGGTGGCTTCTTCCAATTTATGTTAAAATGTCTCACACTCATCAGTTAACTTATACATAAGTCCCCCTTATACATTACAGCCTTTAAGAAAAAATTCAATCAATTCCAGTTAAACGAATCACCATTTTTCTCTTTAAGTTCAATAACTTTGATTTAAAGTCCTAGAAAAGCTGACACAGATGGATTTTCCTTAGAATGGGGCTTCTTTGAAGTTTAAAAAGTTAGCAGGACTGATTCTGCAACAAACCACAACATTTCAAGCTTTTAAAGGAAGATATAGTTTTTTTCTTTTATTTAAGAGTTTAAAGAAATAAAATTAAAAGAGAATACTGTAGTTGTTTTACTGCAAAATTCTCCTTCATTGTTTTCTTCCCAAGATTCTACAGTATAACTTCTGTTAATTAAACTCTTACATTCATTTCCACAAAAGTTACTTCTCTTTCATCAGTACTTTAAACTATTTAATTGGTGCTTTATATGAGTATTTTTTGTTCTAGATATTTATTTAGTTTGCTCATTTTACTGCAACTGTTTATATAATATAAACTATTATACATCTGTAGCTTCAACTTTAACCCTGTAATGACTTATTAGACACAAATTAACATTTTCCCTTTTCTAAAACTGTTTTTATCACTGAAAAGCATCAACCAACTATGGATTAAAAGCTGTATAAATTAAATGTACAACATTTCAAGTGTTTTTGCAGGCCATAGCTGCCTGTCTGATAAGTCAGGGATAAAGAGTGTTAGATGTAAAACACAGCATGGTGTAACAATGTCTTAAAAGCAAAAATCTTTAAAAAGAACACAGACAGAAACATCCAAGCAATCAAAAAAGCAAACACAGTGTCTTTCCTTAGTATGTTAGCGTATTTATGTTTCAGTGCTATTAATCGGACTGCATTCCAAAAACTCTGTCAGGATATGAGGAATTTAAGAACTAACATTTTTTAATAATTTCATTAGTGTGCACGTAATGCTTGTGTTCTTCATTACTTTTCTTAAATAGTGCACTTCAAATGCCCATGTTGATGTTTTGAAAGTGTTGTTTTTCTTTTTATGATCAAATGTTAAAGAAGTTTCATGCTGAGCAGCAGTGCAGTTATGGAAGGCATAGCATTCTTTTGGGCCCCTATCACTAACAGAAGAACAGAGCAGTGACACATGGGAAGATGTTCATACAATGAAACTGTCATCAGTCTGTACCGACTGCTGATGCAGACTCTTTGGTAATAAGCCTATGTACCTCTTCCTGTTAACAAATGTTGACCATTTCCATTGAAATATGAGGAAATGGTTGCAAATTTTTAAACTGTTTGTACAAAAATAAAGTTTCTTTTTTATTTGTTATTTTATGTTTCAAGCTGATTCAAATCTGTTGTTTTGCTTTACCGTCATAAATAAATAGTAGTAAATACTGAATCGATTTTCTGCTAACCAGCAGTGCAACTCTAAAATTTCTTTTTAAAATAGAAATGCATGCAAACAGTTAAAGTGAGAATTTATTTATTTTTATGTTCATGGTATAGCCTTGGTTGTTGTAGTACTGAAAAAATGTGTGGCAGTTCTAGTGTTAAGTGAAACATTCATTGATTTTTTTTTTGTGTGCAATTAATAGGGTGTGTGAACTTGTACCTTTCATCATAATAGAATAGTTGTCATCATTGTCATGAATCATGCTGATTACTTATGTACAATTTGATTAACCATTTTCCCCATTGAACAAGGGTTGCATATTTATGAGTATTTAGTGCTGATGTGGAGTATCTTTTAATATTGTCATTTCTTGGTTGTACTGAATGATAAAATAATATGTTGGTAGGTTTTCGGTGTGTTATTTTTAAATAGCATTATTTGGATGACATTCTGTCATCACTGGTGCTGAAAGACTAACACATTGTGAAGCATAGCGTCGCTCCTTCATGTGAAATTTACTGGAGGCCATCTCCTTTCTTGGCAGGATTCCAATATTACTGTTATAATCTTCTATGGCTCCTGCCTTATTAGAATTCTAACATTTTTGGGTAATAAAGTTATCAGAAACTTTTTGGAATTAAAATGTTTTTTGTCTTTTTTATCCAGTGACAACAGTTCTAACAAAAAGTATTACAAAAAAATTATGGTCAAGAAAGGGGTGGGTAAAGGGTGGAACATTAGTGTTAAGAATTAACCAAATTATACAGTTGAGAATTGACTGTTTATCTAATTTGCTTTAACTATTTAAGCTGTTCCAGTATCTCATTCAGCTGAGTTTTTAAATGTTGTCACATTAAGTACATGAGAGGGCTTTTTTTCAAGATTCCCACAGCCTTTTGTATTAAGAAATACTTCCTGGTAAAGTTCAGCTCAAAACATACATATGAAAAATAACTGTTGAAACAACTAATTATTGCATTAAAGTAAAAAGCTCATTTAAAGACTAGGGTGCTTTAAAGAAACTGAAGACACTATTGTAAAGGTTATATGACGTCTGAAAAGACAAAAAAAAATCATAACTCTTAAGTAGGATAGAGAAAAATATGCTCTTAAACATTCAATTATATCAACCGTTTTTTCCAAACATAGTTTTAAACCAATTTAAGAATAACTTGAAATAATCATACTGTGAAATCAGCATTCTAACAATAGTAAAATAAAATGTATTAATAAAATACAGTAATTGTTGCAGTAAAGAATTAAAAGATTACTAAGATTTGTAATGAGAACAATACAAATCCTGGTTGATACCTGATAAATGTCTGCCTTCTGTCCAAGACATACAATATATATCACATGCTGCCTTAGGACAGGTAATCAGTATTCCTGAAAATTCTAAAGACCCAGCACAGTCACTTGTCTTCCTCTTATATGGTAACAAACCATACAGACTCATTAGCACTCACAACAAGAGATTCGGGGGTTTTGTCTACAGTATATAAAGTGACTTATACTGACAAATGTATACTTGTTTCCAGTATATCAACTATTTGTATAGTAAAATCAACGGCGAAAAGTCATAAAAAGCATTAGGGTCCCAACCAGGGATCCCAATTTACTGGTTGAAAGTTAGGGAGATTTTTTTTTTTTTATATAAGTATAGGTGTTGCCTCTGGTATGCAACCATCCTAAGGGAGAGTAGTGCTCCTTTGGACTACCATTGGCTGTCTGACAGCTACTTCCTGGGATGGTATTCTTTTATTTCTTCTGAGCAATAGCTGGACTTCCTCTTTGTAACCCCTTCTCCAATCTCTCCAAAGCTTGGCAAACAAGGCCCCATAAGGCACTCAGGCTATTCATTAAGTGACTTGCCCAACCACCTACTCTCCCACAGCCTCAAACCCATGAGAATAAAAAGCCCAGAACCATTAGGTCATGAATTCAAGAAAAGGGAATCGGAATTCTCATAGGTAGTCCCATTCCAGTGAACCATGTGAAGTTGTAGGGCTGGAGTTCCCTATGGTTCGACTTCTTACTTGCCACCATCCAACATAATGCTGAATAGTCTGTGATGTGGGTAAATTCCCTTCTTGCCTTAATAAATAATACTTGAGTTGGCCAGTGGCACATTTGATGGCCACAGCTTATCTCTCCACAGGTGCAAAATGTCTTTCAAGGTACATGGCATGATGCTTCACTCTGTCAACAATCTGACTTAACACAGAATCAAGAGCAGTCTCAGACATATCGGTCTGGAGAGAGAAGGGGAGAAAAAATTGAGGAGAGATCAATATGCGAGCAGTAGTGAAATGGATATTCATCATCTTTGTTCCATACCACAGCATTATGTGCCTTTTTCTTAGTGAGGTCAGTTAAAGGTAAAGCCCTCTGAGGTAATCGTGGCACAAGCATTCAGTAGTACCCCATCTTTGTATGGCAGTAATTTTAGACACCTGCAATTTGACCTTACCTTGGACCACTAGGAAAACATTTTTAGAGTAATTGTGTAGTCTGGAGGATAGGCAGCAGGTAACATACAGTAGGTATTCTAACCAGGTACCAAAATCTAGATAGCTGGTGCTATAGGCATTGGGCTTTAGCAGGCTATCCGCAGGATGTTGGAAGGTTATTGGAGTTCCATGTAGCCCAAAGGGAAGGACACAGTACTGCCAGTGTCCACTGGGGTTGTTAAATACAGTCTTCACTTTTGTATTAGGGGTCAAAAGAATTTTTCAGTAACCTTTTGTCATGCTAAGGTATGTGGCTTTACACAGAGTCTCTCTCTGTGAGATATAGAGTATATATGTGTGTGTTCCATTTAATATTTGATGTCATGTATGTTGACTTTTTTGGTCTGTTATTACTTACTTTTTTATTATTAAGAAATACACAGTTAAAAATTTCATTTTACTCAGTACACAATAGTAACTTGGACAATATTTTAGCATTATATTTAATTCAAAATTAAAGTAAGAATATAATTGGTGTTTCCCAAAATTAAGCAACGGTTACACTTTGTTACAAAAATAAAGACATTACTATACTGTTAAAAGACAAGATAAAATTCACATGAACAGTGTTTTACAATAAAAGCAGGTCTAATATATTCAGTATTCATTTGAGGCACGGCCTCTTGTACGCCTATTGCCTTTATCCAGGTGTCAAGCTGACTTGGCAAGAATGAACAGATGCTTTTAAGACCGTTTTGAAGACTTAAGTTTACGTTGATTAATAATATGAATGTTTTTGGCAGAGGGTTTACATTAATTGATTCAAAGTTTAATTCAGCTCATTGTTTCATTTTAAGCATTGCCCCAGTGCAATTTGTCAGAACAATCTGAGGGGCAATTAGAGATGATCAAATGCAGCTGCTGTTTTAAGAGAGAGGGTGAGCAGATGCCGTATTAGTTTGTGCAGTGGCAAGCCCATCTTCACAAAGAGAATGTCTAATTTCCTTGAAGATTTTAAAAATGAATGCTATAAATGTTTTTCTATTCTTTTTTTAGATTTTTCCATTTTTGACTGCTGACAGCTTCAACAGTTACAAATTAGATAAGTAAGGGTGGACTTCAGCAAGTTATGAGAAATGCTGAGCAAAACTATAATGTGAAATTTGATGACAACTTATGTCTAATATGAGAAATTAATAGTAAAATGCTAAATTAAGGCATGCAACAAACTGTAAACCCAAATTAACATAACAGAAACGAAAAAAATATATAGAGAGCAAGTAAGATGCTTCTCCTGTGCAAGATTACATTACATCCACCCATTCAGTTTCCAATGCATGGTCATTTGCAGCCAAAGTCTTACTCTACAATGGATAGAGTGCCACTTCATAACAGACTTCAGTTTCACAAGATAATCTCACAAAATAAGACCGTATAGAATGATCTGTTAACCAATTATGCATACCTTTAGGATAAGAGAGGAGGATAGAGTACATATTGAAAATCGAGAATGCACTTTCCATACTGGTTGAGTAGGATGACAACTGAGCCAAGGTCCCTGAATCTGTGAGGCAGTGACGCTAACTAATGTAGTGTGCCTCAGATTACATGATATCAGTCTTATCAATAAGGCATTAAATGAAATAGATCTTAGAGAATATCAGCAATGGGAAAATAGAAGCAAATGACTTATTTTTAAATTACATATGCATTGCTATCAAAGTAATGTTTTAAAACATATAGATGATGCCACAGATCATCTGAACTTGAGACATTGGTGCTAAAAATGTGGATGAAAATAGGCAAATGCTGAAATAGATATTTTTTCAGAAAATAACGTGGCACTAGATTTGAGAGAGTAAGATAGTTAGCAAACAGTGACTTGGAATAAAGTACATTGAAAAGAAGAAAGATGAGGAGGCATGGTAACTTATTAAAATGATTAAGAATAGTTAACTATATATTCATTTCTCAAATTAAAGCACAAATCAGTGGCCGGATGCAAGCAGGCTGACTGAGGTAAGGGTGCACTTTTATATCCTGTTTGTGTTTAACAAGCGGCTTAGCTCACTTGTAATTTTACTCTGCACCTGCTTTTGCTTTTCCACTTTTTTGCATTTTTGTGAATTCAGTACCTTTTCCATTTCAAATTACATTATTGTTTTGGAAAATAACATAAGTCACTTGACAACATGATTGCTAATACATACTTTTAGATATGTAACAAGTACTGTAATAAATCATAAATTTCCACTTGTACAGAAATGTGTTTCAATTGTTATTCTCAGACACAACAAAATAAATGGTTCACCTGATGCTGATCTGCTTCTGAAGTTTATGTTTTATTGAGATGAGAGCTTTTAGTGTTTTCTCATTTCACATCAACTTATGTATTGTTTGATATTTAAGAGAAACAAGTGGAAAAGACTAGTGCTATTGTATATACAAGTATAAGACTTTGGATTCAGAATTTGATCACTTATGTAGAAGATTAAGGAAAGAAAAATTTGACGTTTTCAAGAAATCAAATTTAATGTGATGATACATTGCTCAGTGCTACTGCATTGTCTTACATATAACTTGGTTTGATTAATATATTTTGGTTGATGGAGTCTTTTTCATTTTTCTCTTAGTGGTGGACATTATGTTTGATATGGAAGTTTCTGTATTCTAAACAGAATATGGGGCAAGGTGTCTTCCATATTCTTAACCAAAAGCAAAGTTTGTGTGTATATGTATTTGTGAGAATGTACCTGTGTTGGACAGATTATAAGTTCCTCCTTTGTGCCTGATGTTTCTAGGCTAGACATTTCCAGTGGGAGGAAACAGGACTGTTAGAAAAAAAATTATGTGAACAAAGAGGATTCGTACAAGCTATTGACAGACAGCAACTGGACAAGACGAGGAGGATAAGAAACTATACCAGCCCATAACAGAGTTCATGATGAAAGAATGAGTGTTATAGACATAAGATATCAGAGCTAACAAAAGTGAAGCACTGTAAATAGTGGGGCTTGATATTTGAGGTAAAAATACTGCTATGAAACAACAATAAAGGATAGAGTTAGACCAGGATGATTAAACTGGAAGGAAAAGGGAGAGGTTACAAATGATCAAAGATTTCCATGAAAACTTAATCGTAAGGTGTTTAATTCAGTGGTCTTCCTAGAGTGACTATATGCCTGTAAACCTGCACTGTCAGAAAGAAAGAGGAGCTGCTCATCACAACAGAAATGCATGTGCTTAGATGGCTACTGAGGGCCTTTTACAGGGACAAGAAAACAAATGAGTAAGTCTGCAAAATGGTCAGGGCCAGGAGTATTATGGAGGAAGTCATAGAAAGTTGGATAAGGTGGTTTGGGCATGTTGTATACAGTAGGAAGGATGACCCGATGGTTGGAAAGAAAAAGAAAGAAGAGGACTCAGAAGCTTACAATGCAAGGAGAGGCTTGATGGAAAGAGATTTGAAGGTGCTGGGTCAGACAACAGAGTGTAATTGCAGACCGCACTACATAAGAGGTCAGTCACATAATGCTCCAACATCACGAAATGCTCTCAACATCAGTCACGAAAAGCCAATCGCATTACACTATGGTTAAGGTTATGGTTACAGGAGGGCTGTCTTACTCAAAGGGCATTTCAAGACTGACATTGTAGGCATTACCCGATGTACATCATAGGTATTGCACGCTGCAGTTAGACCCATCTCTGGCCAGTGGCCAGAGAATGCTGCAGTCAGGAATAATGGAGGCAGAAGATCTGGATGCCTGACCCCTAACAGGTAGAAAGTGGTTTTAAATGGTTTTTATCGATGTCTGGACAATACCAGGTCTCTGACCATGTAGCCATGCTTTCCTATTGTGCCAAGTTTAGTTTATCTAAATAAATCAATTATTCCTCAATTATAGACTCTACTGTCTTTCTTTTAATAAAGATGTACTATTGTTTTCATTTATAGCTATCATGCAACTACTCTGCCTACCAACTTTTAATGGATGTTTATCTGTAAGAATAAAATCAAATACATTTTAAGAGGACTTATGTTTTTTCCATAATTCTCTTCTATATTGTGCACAATTTGTAAGACAAGTTTATTTCCTAATGATTTTATGTTGACCTCCTGGTCACATGACCCTGACTGATACTTTTAAAAACTGGGAATTGTATGGGTTCAGTACATCCAAAAGGGTAAGATTTCTAAAATAATAGTACAGAAACAGATACATTTTTAGTCTTTGCATGCAGTACATCAGGCATTACATAATAGATATCACAAGGATCTTCATTTGTGAAATTTTTGCTAATTATAATTGTTTTTGCAAATTCTGAGATGCTTATCATTCTGGGTACTGTACTGTAGTGTAAGGGCCTTAAGTTTTCCTACGACTAAAATAACTGAAACATAATAGAGTCAAAGTATGGTTCATACTTCATTGTCTACAAATATACTTTTGTCACAAATATAATTTGATATTCTCTTTACAATATTGTATACAGTTTGAATATTCTCAAAGCAATTTTATAAATGTATAATATATGTAGACTACAAAAAGCAAACAAGAAAAACATGGGTTTTACAGGTAATTTAGAGTTTAAAAGGGCTAGGAATCCACTATCAAACTCTGATGTTTTTAAATTTGCACACTTTACTGAGCAGTGTCATTTTTTCATGGGATTTCCCCTGACCCTCTAATTTGATGACACATTTTTGAAATTGCACAGTTCACGGCACAGTTGTTGAGAGGAGAGCATTTAATGTTTTTGTTTGAAACTGTTGACTGCACTTATCATTTTAATGATGCTTATTCTTTCCCCGAAGCACAGTGTGAAGCTAGTTCAGCTTTGCTGTGATTTCAGCTGAAGAGCCAAGTAGAATCATCTAATCGCTTGTATTCAGCTTCTCTTGAGGTTAAAAAGGGTTTCTGTTTTGTATGTTAGATGCCTGAAATCTAGCAGAATTTTTTTTTCCTTGCCTACCTTGTATGACAGTTTATAGTACTTCTGTTTCGTGGTCTTCAAAACAAAAAATTCTGCAAACGTCTTAGACAAATTAAAAGTTCTCTTTAATATTAACATAACCAGATCATTACTAATCATTTTAGTCAAAGTGGCTACTGATGTATGATGCAGCAATAACTCAGGAGATCTTCAATGCTTGAGTGAAGATATATTGCCTATGTCGTCATTGATGGTGTACCATTCTTTTATATGTGGGACTTTATGGTCATTTCTGACTCTGCCTCAGTTGCTTTATACCACACAAGAATAATTTTTAAGTAAATCTCATTAGTTGATCATTTTTCCAGAGAAGAGTGAATGGACTCCATAGATTCATCAAACTAAAGTAAAAAAGACACAAAATGTCTGTGTTTCTTTTAGTTTTCTCAGCAAATTGTCTCTAAATCACCACACTGTCTTGCGACTGTAATTGCTTCAGTTACTTCTCAGTTTTTCATTCCTTAAATAGAGAATCTACCACTTAAAAGAGGACCTATTTCACAAACTCTCCATCACTGTGTGACTTTTTGCACTTTGAGTGTAAAGTGTTACTCATTTCAAGTAGTTTAAAGTGAGGTGCCTTCACTTTTGTGAGAAGCTTACTTAAAATTGCATGAAGAAATAAAAATAATTGATTTTATCCCTAATTACTGCATTGTAAATATTGTTTCTTCATTCCTGACTTGACTTCATCTGCAAAATTTCAATTTATAAGTTGAAAAACCCTGTCAACTGTGTGCCACTCTGTGCAGTACAGTATTCTGAACAATATTTAACTAGATTTCCAAAAAACAATTCTGTAGAAAGAAATGTTTTTCACAATTCTTAAATAACACTCCTTTTCATTTTCTTTTAACATTATATACATAGTGTTGTGCTAGGGTAGCCTGTAGGTGTAGTGGTTAGTTCTAGAGCCCTGGTTTCAAATACTGGACCCAAACACTGACTGTGACGAGATGGAGTTTGCATGTTATCCCCAAAGCTGTGAGGGTTTTTGTCCTTGTACTCTAATTTATCTCTCACATTCTAAAGTAGTGTGTTAGATAAATTAGCAAATACCACCTGTTCCAGTGTGTGTGTGTGTGCGTGTGTGTGTGTGTGTGTGTATATGATTGAATCCTGTAGTGGAATGTCAGCCTGAACATCCTGAACTAGATACCTAGTTTGAAAAACAGACAGATAATTTAAACTTCAGTGTGTTTGTAATATTCACATTTCCTTTCAATTGGAATATAAGTACTCAGGATCAAATCTGATATATTAATACAGTTTTCAAATAAATTGCAATGTAAAAGAGATGAATGGTAGTGCAGTGGTTAGTGTAGCTAGTTCACAGTTAAGACTGAAGTCTTACCTCACACATTGTCTGTATGGACTTTGCACACATACTCTATCTTCATGTGAGTCTGCTCCAATATCTTGAAAATTTGTAGATTATGTTGATTGGCAAATATTACAAACTATTGAGCTAATATTACAAACTGTTGAGCTATTGCCAGTGAATTATTAAAAACATCCTCTACATATAACTCTGACCTCTTTTTCAACTTTGGAGTTGTACTCTCACAAAATGAGCTCACTCAAGATACAGTAAAATAATCTCATTCCTCATATATCTGCTAAACCTTCTTTAGAATGCTGTCTGTAGATGTACTGTTCTAAAAGTGTGAAAATGGAAGCTTGACATACAGTAAGCGAAAAAAGTTTCATATTTATAATATAACCATTTACAATCAACACTTCTTTCTAGGTGTTGAATGGGACTGATAATGACACCTCTGGTTCTTGTCACATGTTTGTGTGCACAATTTCAGTATTTGCAAACAGAAATAGCAGTTTTTATTTACTGTTAGGTTTGATCAAAGTGTGATGGTGTCTTCTAAACATTTTTTAATTCATTTTCTTCTAAAACCTGTATTTTCTTTTTACTAAATGATTGTGTATCCTTTTTTAAGCTTTTTGTTGTACAAGTTCTTTTAACTCTGATGATTAGTGTCTGCACAGGAGCAAATTTAACATTTTTGTGTGTGGTCATTGCTATTTGTAATACTTGCATAGCATGTACCCACAAATAATAAAGTCAGTATATGGCACCAAGATAATTAAACCATTAATTTAATTTTATAGTAATGGGTGCATCCAATTGCATATGTGGACAATTAAGAAATAATACACAATATCAAAAAGGAATAATAAGTAAATAACTTAACCAGTTCATGCTGAACCAGGTATTGCTGAGTTAAGCTCAGGAACACAAGGTGCAGCAAGCAAGCATCTGTATTGTAAAGAGCCACAAAGCAAATCAAACCAGGCTGATAATTAGATGCATCAGTAAATGTAATCCTCAAGTAGGGGAATTAATTAATTAACCTTTTTGCCATGAAACTGATATACTGTAGCCAGTGCAAGAAACTATCCGTGCTGGAATAGCATGCAGAGAATTCCAAAGTGGTTAAGGTTGTGTGGATGCTTAGAGACATCTGTAATATTAATTCATTATAGAGAGACCAACATAACAGGCAGTAATAGTACTTTGGCAAAGCATTGGTCATGTAAAAGGTTAATTATAAGCAGTTTCCTTATTCATAAATTGGTGAAACATGTCCTGCTGTAAATTAGGTTAAGTTTACTCTTAAAGAGAAAAAAGGAAAGTATATCATGTTAAAAAGAGGCCATTTGCAAAAGCAGTCCAGTTTGATATTTGGTGGCATAAAAGTGAATTTAGGTGGAAGACTTCATTTGTTAGGTATCCCATCTCAAGGTTAGTATCATGGAACATAAGCAGGAGAAAGCTGGCCTTTGTAACAATAACGAATTGTAAGAACTAACCCTAATGGCCTTTAGAGAAATAGAGTGCATCTCCAGAAACATATAGAAGAATAATTTACTCTAGAGACATAAAAAGCTAAGATCTGGCAGACAGGGTTCTTGAGACAGGCCAAAATTAAAAGTTTAAATGGACGTTAATGAATGTGAGCAGAAAATAAAATTAAGGTTTTGATAGTGGTAACAATTTACCAGATGGTGGGTTATTATTACAAGGTTGCTATAACATCATAATACCTCATGAAAGCCTTATTTGAACTATCATAGCATTACAAGATTTTTCTGTAAGACTGGATGCCTCATCAACATGTCTGCACATGGTTTACCCATATTTTTCAGTTCAGAGAGAAGGTTTCACTGAAGGATGAAAATGAACAGAATTTCATGACAATTATAAGAAGAAACTTTCAAAGCTGTAATACTGACATCAAAGGGATAACTTTTTTGTACCTGAGAGTTGGAGTCAATCACAATCAGCGTAGATGGATGACCCAGCACATCATACTAGAAGTCGACAGCTCTGCCCCTGGATGAATACATGAAATAGTAGAAAAAGTGAAACTCTGTTATTTTCAAAATGTTTAAAGAATGACAGTACTTTATTGGTCATAGCATACCAAACACATAACTAAAGAGGTTGCTTCAGTACAAATACAACTAGACAATTGGCAAACACAGCTCTCAAGATAGGCAGAAACATTAAAACTATCCACTTCCACATCACCAGGAATATTGAAATTATGAACACAACAGATTTAGTTTTATTGCATTTTGTTTTATCCCATCATGTCTGGATGAATATTTTACTAGTGCTAAATATAATTAAAACATTGCTATTAAACTGCATTTTTCCTGATTCCTGCAAAGTTCATTCATTCATTCATTTTCCAACCCGCTGAATCCAAACACAGGGTCACGGGGGTCTGCTGGAGCCAATCCCAGCCAACACAGGGCACAAGGCAGGAACCAATCCCGGGTAGGGTGCCAACCCACCACAGGACACACACAAACACACCCACACACCAAGCACACACTAGGGCCAATTTAGAATCGCCAATCAACCTAACCTGCATGTCTTTGGACTGTGGGAGGAAACCGGAGCGCCTGGAGGAAACCCACGCAGACACGGGGAGAACATGCAAACTCCACGCAGGGAGGACCAGGGAAGCGAACCCAGGTCCCCAGGTCTTCCAACTGCGAGGCAGCAGCGCTACCCACTGCGCCATTGTGCCACCCTTCCTGCAAAGTTTCCATTGTTAAATGTTTATAAACTGAGTTCTTTTTAAACTGATGTCTGATATTCAAAAACTATAAAACAGGGAGAAACCAAGGAAAAAAATGTATTAAAAATACCATTTTTAAAGTCACATTTATAGCAATCGTAACAAACTCATATCAGGATGGTGGTCCCTAGCAATCAGGCAGGGTCCTTTACCAACTCTTTGCCTGCTTACACTGAGTTCAAAAACAAAAAAAAAGAATTGATAAGTTTTTCAAGAAGTAAAATTCAAACTAATACAGTTTATGAAATTAAAGTTCATAAATCAGTCTCTGGAAATATAAAGCTCACATAAGCTAAAAAATATTAAGCAGGCCAAACAGATTTCCCAGTTCTCGACAAATACCATTTATCATACTATATGTAAATGATGAAAATCTGGAAATGGTTGGAAATATTAAAAGCTCTGTTTTCCCTATCCACGCTTCCATGCGTTTTTAAATTCACACAATTTGGAGGTCATTTTCAAAATAATATGTTAATCTTACAAACTGAGTGTAAATTTATAAGCTTGTAGGTCAGTTTAGGCACAGCAGTCTGTTTTCATAAAAGGGGAATGGGAGCAATGAAAACAATCAGAGGTCAGAAAAAAAGGAAGGATGGAAAACTGGGATTTTAGAGACAGGAATGTATGAAGCCTTGAGTCATTAAAAATATCTCCAAGGTTGCTGATACATTGCTGAGTCCAAGATGGAAATAAGAAAAAGCATCCAGCAAATTTAAGTGTCTCTACGTGAAAGACTAGAGTGTGGAGTGCCAGTTTGGATTGATACCCAAGTGTCTTTTAATCTGACATCACTTACTGGAAAAATAAGAAACAGGAGGACCAAAAGTGGTGAGTTTACAGAAGTGCAAAGATGAGAGGAGATTTTAAATACCTTGGAATAATTGAGTTTGAAGTCTGAAAGTGAGTCAGTGCGAATATTAAAAACCAGCATGTGGAATAAAGATGCCAAGTCACTGAGAGAGAGAGAGAGAATTTGCAAGTGCTTCTTGCTATGTTAAGGTGGACTAGTGGGCATGCAACCCCTCTGGCCAGGCAGAATTACAAACCTACATAAGAAGGTATAGAGAGGTCACAGGATTATTATACTTTTTTGTTTTGTACTTTATGTGCCAACATTTGTATATTTTGTGGTTATGTTGTATATTAAAGGTACATTTTCACTTTGATCTCCCTTGCATTTCGAGCTCTGGTATGCTATATGAGAACCTCTCCCCATCACAGTGCCATAACTGAAACATGATGAATCTAAGGGTGGTGTATAAAGTAGCTGACATTAGTAGAGACAAAGTTAAAATGTGTTAATCCTTTCACAATATAACATGTAACTCCAAGGTACAGCTTATTGTCCACTCATATTTCCATTCTCCAACCATCCACACAGCACTGTCTTATAAAACAAATCATATTTTTCATTGTTAGAACGAAGCAGTTGGAAGAGAACTCATCTTTGTGACATCTGTTAAGCTATCAATTATATGTATTCATTTAACTTTTCATGTTAATAAATATTAATCTGTGAGTTGATTGTGAACCAATTAATACGTTTAAAGCAAAATGGAAATATGATAGGACTCAGAACACCTGATGCAAGAAAAAAGTATGTTTAATATCACTGGTCAACAATGATTTTGTCGCACAACTTAAGCATGTTTTAAAAGTACTTTTTCATGCTGACTTTAGAAAAGTTTTTCTATCACCTGTAGGTTTTGAGTTATGTATCTAAGTAGGCTGTATATTTAGTATATAAGCCCTTACTAAGGTGTATGGATTTTTCAAAGTTAAATTTAGTGTTAAAATGTTTTTATTGCTGTTTGTGAACATTTTGTAACTTTACTTAAGAGTATAAATAAGGTGTACTCACACCGACAGTTTGTTCAGTTCTGAAGCATATTTGTCCACATGTAACCCTGCAAAGTCTTGTTCGTTTGACTAGTGTGCCGGGCCAACCGTACTGTGCCCACCGTACCGTGCCCTGGGCTGCTTGGTAGTGTTGGGCTCAAGCATAGTTCAGTAGCATTCAGAAACAGTGGGATCGTTAAATGTACCCAAGACAACAGACATGATGACAATAATGCGACAAGTCAGATAGTGCAATTCTCATTTCATTCAATACCTTTTGAGTTAAAAACAGGTGTTTCTTCTCACCTTACACATGAACGTAGTTGTTAAGAAAAGCTGCCAATTCCTACCCTAACATCATTTGTCTCCGTAAAAATCTTCTCATACGTGCAGCACAATTAACAGCAAAAGACTGTGATGCCCTACACGACTCTAAAACAACAACAAAAAAAGTTAAATCATTTTGACATGCATGCTGTCACTCCATGTTCGGATCTTGTTTTGGCTTTTGGCTTTTTGACCTGAGTGCAGGTCAATGGGGGAGTAGGGAGTGGGGACAAGCACGATTGGGCAAGGTGCGGAACCAATGTGCCTAGTGTGAGTACACCCTCCGGCTATAATATGTTTGAATATGTGGAGACAGGACCCTGCTACCTGTCTGAGGCACAGCCCCATGCTAGTTGGTCATGAGATGTCAAAGTGTAAACATTTGTGTGTATTTACATCCTCAAAAATGCACTTCTTTGATTCTCTTCTAGAACTGTTCCCGGAAATCTCCCAACAATTAGTAGGGCTAACAGTTTCATCAAGACATTATGAATTGGAAAAGTGATACTGAGGCAAGTGGATTCTTAGCATGCTGGCTGGCTACTGCGGGACCCTGCAATCCCGTCTCTTCCAGTCTGGGCCCTCTTTCATGAGAGCATAAACCAGAAGTCAACATTCATTTTGCACCCTGCTCCCAACAAGAACAGACTGTATCACTAAAGACACCTATCCGAAGCACAAAACTATTGGAGCTTGGTCCTTCTAATTTTTGTTACCATTTTTTTCCATTCTTTTGGGGTAGTGTGCAGTATTAAGCAGAGTTATCAGTTTGGGAACCCCAGTCTCTTTAACAAGTGATGATCCTCTCTTGTTACAATTTCAAAAAGAACAATACATTGTGGAAGTTCAGTCCTTGAACACAGACAGGCAGACACGACACCAGATGTCCACAAACACACACGTTTAATCCTTCTTTCTTTTTACAGCACCACACAATGTATAAATCAGCCATATACTCAGTCCCTTCTTTCTTTTTCTCTCTCTCTTCTTCTCTTTCTGCCGCGCTCACTCCTCCACACACAAGCTCCGTCCTCTTCCACCCAACTCCGGCTCGCCTAAAGGAGTGCGATGGCCCCTTTTAATATGCCCCGGATGTGCTCCAGGTGCTTCATGACGATCTTCCAGCGGCATTTCTTGGTGTGGTGGAAGTGCCCCATGTGCCTGGAATTTCTTCCGGCAGCAGTTCTGAGTGTGGCAGAAGTGCTGCAATCCAGGGCTCCACAATTCTCCGGGCGCCCCCTGGAGGTGGCCACAGGCCTCAACAGGGTTGAGTTTTCAAGCTCTGATCCCATGGCCCCAATGCAGACCAGGGAGGCTGCCCTCTTGTGGTCCAAGGGAGGTATTGTCCCTCCAGGTATCCCGGCTGGGCAGGATCCCCAGCAGTCCACCACACGTACAGTAAGTAGAAGCAGGTTCACCCAATGGCACATGTTTTGCTGTGTTTTTTGTATGTTCATTCATTTTTATCAAGTTTGTCAGATACAAGTACACCGCATTTTCAGTACTGTGAGTGGTAAATAGTGATGTGTTTTGCTTAACAAAAAATCATAGGATGTTTTACCTCAAGCATAACTTGCACCATTAGCACATACAGTATATTGTATCTCATCTGCAACCTTTTTCTTACATGCATAAGCATTGCAAAATATATTCTGGTGCAAAACATAGAAAGGGGTGGTGCTGCTAAAGAGCACTTCCTGAAAGCACTTCCAGTGTGCTTCTGTACTGCCAAAATCCATTGGCCTGGGTATGTGACTGCTGGTGAGCCTCTGGAAGGATTGTTGCTTGGATCAGCTTACAGAGTTGGGAAAGACAAGCTCAAACAGTGTAACGTTTGACCCCAAATGAGTAGTGCAAGGCAGAACTGGCTGCGTCAATGTTCTGGCAGAGAGTGCATGAGGAAGTGGAGAACACATAGAGCTGCATGGAAGTTTAAGTGGAAGATCAGGGTGGCATTGGGGATAGCCAAGGAAGGGGACTGTGGTTTCGGCTGTGGATTACAATTTACTGTGCCAAATTCCTTGCTTTCCACCCTAACAAATCGTACAAAATCCCTAAAAAACTAATTTTAATAAGTTTCACATTTCAAAATTGAGAAAATTACATGCAAGAATTCATTTTAGGAGCAATTTTTCAAAAGTGTTTGCAAACTTAAATAATGTTGTTTTACTCATCACTAGCAGTGAAATCCAATGTACATTCAGCAACCAAGGAAGACCTGTTCCAGAATAAATTTAATTCAGTGCTTCTTTGCAAAGTCAGGTGATGTGCTTACTAGTCTCAATATTTAGTTCAAAGCCCAAATCCTTTTTAGACTTACAATACCAAGTAACCATATGTCATTAGTGTATAGTCTATGATGACAAACTAACATCTGCTATATATGAAGTCCCCAGTCTATTGAATAGTAAAGCACATTGATGACACCCAGTGAGTACCACCCAAGAGTTTTTATCATTAATGACGCCATGCAAGTTTGTTTTTTCTTGATTTGTACAAACCGATATGCACATATATGTGACATCTGCAATTAGAGATTTTCTTTTTTCTGTTGACTGAAAGTCTATGAAACAGCAGCCTGGTGAACAGTTACAGTCAAACAGCAAGAACACTGGACAGGCTATCATTTGTTAATTTAATATGTTTAATGAATAGTGATTCATTTTTTGTTTTTCATTAGACCTGGGGGGCAGCATGAATGTCAACTTCAAGAGTCTGGGTTCAAATACCAGCACAATCTCTGATTGTGTGAAGTGTACTGTTTTCTGTATTTTCCTTTCAGATCCCAAGAACTAGCAAGTGATGTTTTGGCCCAGAAGGAGTGAGCGTGGATATGTACATGAATGTGCCTTACAATGGACTATCTCCCCAACTGGGGTATGTTTCTGACCTGAGAATCTAAAATTGGAATATGCAGGTTGATAAAAATTGAAGGACCGATGTTAGGCCGAAAATTATTTGTTAGATCCTAAATATTGCCTTAAAAGTCCTGCATATAATATATTCTGCAAACTACAATTCTTTTGGGTACTCTTTTCATTGAAATTTGTTCAGATTTCTCTGTTCTATAATAATGGGTAATAGTTTGGCATAGGATGAAGGTGGTAGTCATGTGCATATTACTATTGTCTTGATCATGTGGTGCTCAAAGAGTAATATTTAAGAGATGTACTTGATGTTGATCAGCTACTAATTATACATAATTCTGTGTTTAAAGCGTGAGTAAATTGCAAATATTTTAACTGATTGGTGCCATCAGAGTTGAAAAACAACTTTAATGTTGCTTGTTAAGGCTTTGGTTGGGACTTGCTCAGAATGTTTTCTTTAGCCGAGATTTGAGCTATAGAAGAGAAATGTTTGTTGCTTGTCATGTTTAAGCGGTGGTTAAGTAATCTCCCGAGAACAGGCATTACCCTTGGGTATTCACAAGCACCCACATATAGTAGTTCTGGCAATCAAATGTTTTGCCGCCGGCCCCAGTAAGCACAGCATGTCTACATTTTTTGATTGTTCTTGTGCTTCTGGTAAATGTCTGAAAATTTGTAGTTTTTCCTACATATTGTGTGACTATTGAGTAATTAACTTATACTCACTTTTTCTTGAAAAAAGGGGAAGTTCACATTTTTAACATGGTACTAGACCATTTTATGTCAATTGATTATATTTTAATAATTTGTATTTTTCATTCCAGTGTGCTAAGTTTTGAAGACAACCTATAATTCCCTCAAGTCATTTTTGATTTACAATGCTTTTAATAGTGTACTAAATGTTGGCATAGCATTTCCAGTAAGACATTTTTTAAATGTTAATGATTTAAAAAATGACATGCTCTTTGCCAGCGCAAATCTATCTTCTTTGGTCATTTTCTTTTATACTTCCTTTGTTAGTATGCTGGCTATGTCCTTTGTTAATAGTCTTTAAAATAAGCACTTCAAAGTATTGTATATCACACTGCACAATGAATCCTGGGAAAGGGAGTGAGATGTGTTTATAAACTGTTTCACATGCCTTCTGCAGTGCTGCAATGGGTTAAAGCTTGCTGAAATGCATCTTTATTGTACTTGCAACTGATATAAAAGAGTTTCAGAAGCTAATTACTGCCCCAATTAAATGTCTTTAAAAAGGATGACCTTACCATTCAAGTCATAATGAAAACATCCTAACATTATTTTATCTTCCCCTTAGCCATAAGTCTGTGAATAATCAAATGACTGCTGAACACAGGGTGCCTACAGGGATACCTTAAAGAACAACACTTCACAACCTTCTGATCACGTAAGTTAAGAACTGTAAGCTTGCATATAATACATTATATTTATCATAGCATACATTATTTCTTGAATTCTTTGTGTTTCCCAATTTTGTCTCCATTTTTCAGTTAGAATAACTAGAATTACCAAAAATCAAATGATCAAATCAATAAAACAATAAGTGCACAATATTTTATAAAATAAAAATATATTTCTAAAACTGTGCATTCCCAATGTTCATGGTAGAAATAATGATTAGATTACATAAACACACAGCCCACACCCCACAACAGAACTGGCACAATGTTATTTCCCTTTATCATTTAGCCTTCTGGACTGACAATTTAATAATACCACTGGTGTCTGCTATTTCCTTATGATGTAATTGGGACGGGCATTTTGCTCTTTTTATGGTTATTACAAGGTAGTCTAATTTGATCTGTTTGTCGGCGCTCACTTTTGAACTCGGGGAATCAGGCCTGTTAACTCCATAATAATGCTGACATACTATCAGAATTGGCACTCAGCTTGATGTGTTTCTTTAGATTTTGATTAGCTGTCATGCCTTTTACCCTATATACTGAATGCAGTCCTTGTTCAGATAAATTGTGCATGTCATGTACACAAAGTGTAATCAAGTCTTTTCTATGCTGAGCATAATGCATTTGGTGAAATCTGTGAAAACCCAGCATTTTGGCTTCAGATGGCTCAGAGTACCATATGCACTCATCTGCAGGAAGCCAAGTATCTGAAATCAATACACTGACATTAAACCTTTGACAGAAGAAAGGCTGTGGTTTGTGTGCCTCTGTAAATTAGGGAATATTATGGATTTACAAAAAATCAACCCACAGTGTACAGAAATTCTAAAAAAAAAGAGTTGAATCAAAAGTCTGGAACCACCCAAACATTTTAAAGATGCTACAGAAAATGATGGATTGTTCTAACAAATACCATTTTGCATTAGACATGCCCTCCAACTTCATAATTCAATTCAATTGATTTTCATTTACTGAATACAGACTCGGAACACTGTTTATAAGTAAAATACAATTACAAACTGCACCTGTATTAAAATATGGATGAATTTAAATGCAAGGTAAAACAAGCAATTTCAAACTGATTGACATGAAAGAATCTTAGAATTATATATGCACTAACTTTGTTACCTGGCTTCATCCAGGAAATTTTATAAGGCAATGGGCCTCTGTCATAGTCCTATCAGTTAATCGGAAGTATCTGAAGTACTAGTATCTAACTAAGTTCATTCTGTACTTGTAGTTTTTTTTTTTTACCATAGGCTAATATTATTGGAATGTTGTAATGATTAAGGACTTCAAGCCCTGACGTTGTGGGTTCAAATCCTGCTTCTGACACTGTGTGACCATAAGCGTGTCACTGCAACTGGAAAAACAAAAGAATTATATCGCAAATATTGTATGTCACTGGAGCTGCTTACTCTTGAACATGCCATATATAAAATTGCACATGAGTGAAACATTCCTGCATTAGATTAATTTCTGCTTTTCCTAGTGACTTGGCTTTTGTTGAAGATTCAATTTTACATGAAAGTGTACACTTTTGAAACAGGTAATAATTAGGAATAATGTAAAATCTGAGTATATATTACTATCATTCTTTGCTGTTTATAAATTCACGTTACATATTTATTTTTGTGTTTTTCGTCAGTTGTATGTTCAGCTTGTATTTTTTAGCCATAGACTGAGAATAAAGTGCTATCTCTGAATCACATTTTCATTTTAACTTATTACAAAGAGCAATAAACGTTACAGGCTAGAATTTAGGTGCACTGTGTAATGTATTAAATGTTTTTACTTTTGGTGTTAGTGGCACGGTGGTGCAGTGGTAGTGCTGCTGCCTTGCAGTAAGGAGACCTAGGTTCGTTTTCTGGGTCCTCCCTGCGTGGAGTTTGCATGTTCTCCCCGTGTCTGCGTGGGTTTCCTCCGGGTGCTCCGGTTTCCTCCCACAGTCCAAAGACATGCAGGTTAGGTGCATTGGTGATCTTAAATTGTCCCTAGAGTGTGCTTGTTGTGTGGGTGTGTGCCCTGCGGTTGGGTGGCACCCTGCCCGGGGTTTGTTTCCTGCCATGCGCCCTGTGTTGACAGGGATTGGCTCCAGCAGACCCCTGTGACCCTGTAGTTAGGATATAGCGTGTTGGATAATGGATGGATGGATTTTTGTGTTATTATCTCTTAGGCTTAAAGTGGAAGAAAATAATTGTTGGTAGTATGTTTTGGAGGCTTATTAAATGATTGGGGGTACCCCTTTTAAGTCTGCAGATGCATTGTATCCCCGTTTAAAATAAGCATGTAAATGTAAATGATTTTGGAAGGTGGAATGGGGGTTCCCTTTCAAAGTCAGTAGATACAAATTTATATTACAATGGAGTAGGTAGTGGGGGATCCGTTAATTTTAAGCTTACATTGTCTGCCCCCCTTTGTCCTAGATTCGAGGACACCACTTTTGTCTCTACTTCTCTGTTCCTGCCTTTTTGCTTCTAGTAATGTGATACCAATGCTCACAGCCACAGTGTCTGGCACTGCTACTTGAGCTTTACTGTGTTTGCCAACCACTGAGCTTTTCATCTTCCTTGAGCTTCACCGAGCTTTCTCTTTTCATTTCACACCTCACTGTACACGGCTAATGTGATTACATCTGTTTACTGCTGTCCAGGACACTGCCTCTTCTTCAGTCGTTCATGCACCCTATTAGTTAATACTGCTGTCAATCACTTCTGCGGCAACCTTCATTTGCATAAAGCCACCTCTAAGCACATGTAAGTTAACAAATATTAACAAATATCGACAAATAAAACACTTACAGACAAGTAAAAAAAAAACATTTGTCGACTAATTTTCTTTTTCTATCATGTCACCAAATTTAAATCAAAGCATTTTTGGGGTATTTATTTTTTTCTAATGTCGGTTTTTTTAACCCTAAATGTTGTCCTTTCTGAGCAGATGCTTACTGACCCAGATGAACAATCTTTCTAAATCTTTTTAACTCGATGGGAAATGTTTTTTGTTGATGAGTGAGTGAGTCAGTCAGTCAGTCAACATTGCAATATACACACTCATTGGTCACTTTATGAGGTACACCTATTCAACTATTTGTTAATGCAAATATCTAATCAGCCAATTACTGACTCAGTGAATTTTGGCATGTAAACATTGTCAAGACGACCTTTTCAAACCGAGCGTCAGAATGGGGAAAAAAGGTCATTTAAGTGACTTTGAACATTGCATGGTTGTTGGTACCAGATGAACTGGTCTGAGTATTTTAGAAACTGCTGATCTACTGGGATTTTCACACATAACCATCTCTAGGGTTTGCAGAGAATGGTCGAAAAAAGGGAAAACATCAATTTAGTGGCAGTAGTGTGGGAAAAATGCCTTGTTGATTTCAGAGGTCAGAGGTGAATGACCAGACTGGTTTGAGCTGATAGAAAGGCAACAGTAACTCAGATAACCACTGGTTACAACCAAGGTATGCCGAAGAGCATCTCTGAATGCACAACACATCAAACCTTGAAGCAGATAGGCTACAGCAGCAGGAGACCACACCGGATGCCACTCCTGCTAAGGATAGGCAACTGAGGCTACAACCCGCACAGTCTCACCAAAATTTGATAACAGAAGATTGGAAAAATGTTGCCTGGTCTGATGAGTCTAGATTTCTGCTGCAACATTCAGATGGTAGGGTCAGAATTTGGCATCAGCAACATGAAAGCATGAATCTGTCCTGCCTTGTATCAATGGTTCAGGCTGGTGGTGGTAATGTAATGGTGTGGGAGATATTTTCTTAGCACACTTTGGGCCCCTTAGGACCAATTGAGCTTTGTTTAAATGCCACAGCCTACCTGAGTATTGTTGTTGACCATGTCCATCCCCTTATGACCGCAGTGTACCCATCTTCTGATGGTTTCTTCCAGCAGGATAATTACCATATCACAAAGGTCAAATTATCTCAAACAGGTTTCTTGAACATGCCAATGAGTCCACTGCAGTCAAATGGCCTCCAAAGTCACCAGATCTCAATCCAATAGTGAATCTTTGGGATGTGGTGGAACTGGAGAGTCTCATCATGGATGTGCAGCCAACAAATCTGCAGCAACCCCATGATGCTATCATGTCAAATGGACCAAAATCCATGGGGAAAGTTTCCAGCACCTTGTTGAATCTATGGCACTAACATTTACAGCAGTTCTGAAGTCAAAAGGGGGTCCAACCCAGTACTAGCAAGGTGTACCTAATAAATTGGCCACTGAATGTATATTGTAAAGATGAAAAGACAACTTTAAAGTTTTGGGGTACCTTACGGCCAATCTTATATACTTGAGAGAACTCAGAAGCAAAAATAAACGTGTAAAAAAAATGAAACAAGTCTTCCTTAGATGATTGCCTTAGGTTGACTGCCCAAGATGGCGGTTCATCCAGATTTCAGGCATTATGGGAGGAAGAGGTGGATCCAGATGAATGGACCCTGGATGTGACATCAGAGGTTCAAAGGTGTCAGTCTTCCTTTCTGCAGAGGAAGGAGAAGAAAGATTGTTATTATACAGCACCGTCTCCTGTATTGACTGAGAATTACCATCACCCAAGCCTTTAAGCTGTTTCACATGCACACATGCGTGACAGTACATACATAGACAGATAGATAATTATTATTTGTCAGATATGGTCAGTTGAGAAGAGGAGAATTAAAAAAAGGAAATATGGCAGCATCTCTGAAAAAAATACCAATCAGTGGGGGTCCATGGTCAGTTCTAAAGCAATGTCATAGACAAAGTCAGACACAGCCACTGACATTCAACAGTATAGGTTTTTGCTAATAAAAAGACACCCTCATTTCATTCTTGGTTTCCACAGCTTCCAAATGAGAAGAGTCAATAGCAGTTTATAGTTATTCTTAACACTTATATTTTTGTACAAATGACTAACAAACAGAAATGCAATAAGGATAGCTAGTCAGCAGCACTACTCAGAGCATGCTAAACTAAAACAGTAAGTCTTACTTATCTTGTACAACCAAGCAGATTGCTCTAGAGCTCTGCAATGTAGCCTGAAGTTAACAGCTCAGTCTAACACTGTTTTATGCGCTGAACCAGTAGCAAATAAAAAAGGTTATATCATTAAAACTGTTGGATATGAATCAAGGGATGCTATGCTTAGATTATATAATGCACTAGTGAGACTGTATCTGAAGTACTGTGTTCAGTTCTAATCACCACACTACAGAAAAGGCAGACCAGTAATTGGACCTTGCAGAGTTGAGAGACCGAGTCCATCTCAGGACTTAAAGACATATCATACTCTGACAGACTGAGAGAGTTAAACCTGTTCAGTCTTGAACAGAGGAGGGTGTGTGGAGATCTAATCCAGGTTCTCAAATCCTGAAAGGGATTGCACTATAAAATAGATCCAGCAGAGTTCTTTCAGTTTAAGCGTGAATCACATACTCAAGGACACCAGTGGAAATGAAGGGGGAAGAGCAATTAAGACTGAATTCAGGAAGCACGTCTTTACTCAAACAGTTGTGGGAATCTGGAACAAACTACAGAGACATGTAGTTGAAGCAGGAACCTCGACACCCTTTAAGAAGTATCTGGATGAAATACTACGACTGCTTAGCTGTTAGCTAAACAAATGGGCTTGATGGATTGAATGATCTCCTCTCATTTGTCAGATTTCTTATGTTGTTCTTTATGTATGTCCTTTATTTTTCATATCCACTTACACAATTCAGAGTTTCTGAGTGAGCCATAGTCTTTGGACAGAGTTATACTCCACTGTCCACTGTCGGGCACATTAATGCTGTGCACAAAAACCTAAATGTTTTCATTTGGGGTATGAAAAATTAGCCAACTATATATTTTAAAACTTGTTTAAAATCCAATTCATGGTCTCATATATCAGGTGCAAGGAACCAACCCACACATAAATATTTGAATAATGAAATCGCCAGTAACATGCTGTATATTAGAAACAAATCCCTCCAGCCATGAGCTGGATATATGGCTATAAAATGAAGCAGTGAAGTAGGAAAAAAGAGAGAGGATGAGAGCTGGCCATTCAGCCCTGTATGGTTGTCAAATTCTATTCACCTGGATTCTCCAAATACTGTGTAGGGTCGAAGCCAGGGGCTCATCTGAAAGCTTTGTGGTTTAAAGTCTCATAGCCACTAAGCCCACTGCCTAAAAAAGAAATTATCATGCACAGAAAGAAAAAATACGGTTGGAAAGAAATTAGTGGCTAAAATACATATTGTAGTTGAGAAAAAAAATAGTCTACAGTTTATACTATCCCATGTTAAGTACTGGGCAAATAATTATACTGTATATCCATATATATTTACAGTGTGTGTGCATATTTTATTCAAATGCTTGTTGATTTTCATTTTTAGATATTGGATGGATTATTGCTTATCTTTAGTGCTTTTCATGCTCTTTATCTTTTAAATTGGACACATTTTCAGATAATCATAATCAAAGTACTAATTGCATAAAAATACAACTGTTTCTCTTACAAAGTTCCATTAATTATCCAAAGCAATCAATTGCCGTGGAATACACAGCCTGCTTCTATGTAGCGTCAAGGTTCAGCCTAGGGCCAGTATTGTCTGCTTTAAAACTGCCAAGAAATATAAAGCAACTGCATTTAAGCTGAATGTGTAGATAACCACAGAGTGTATGAACATAATTGCCAGATGGTCTATATTTTCTTTTCTCTTTCAAAGCAGCATTAATTGCAGAGCAGCCTGGGGGCTGAACTCAGCTCATCAGCATGATAACACTTCATGACCCTGATTAGCCGTCAATCTACTCACTTAAAAAGATTGTTTAGATATTCACCCAATCATTTGCCTATCAAGCCACCTGGGCCTCAACCGGGAGTTCAATTTTTTACACTCTCCGACCCCCCACCCTTCTCTACACAGCTCTTTTACATATCTCCAAGAGATGTAATTGAATTAAATAAAGCATCTCAGGGGCAGCTGCAACATCTGCTGTTTGTGGCATGTCAAACCTTCAGCTTTAAGAACAGTTACATATGCTCCAAATTAGCAGGTCACAGAGATGAAGCAGTCGATGATAGTGTTTTGGTGCCAGCATGATAAGCAGCCTGCAGCTGTGTGCAATTTACAATTAAAGGGTTTATCAGGACTCAATTGTGCTGATGAACAGAAGTGGTGAGAGGTCAGTTAGTGAATTAGGCCAATTAGAGCTTTCACAGTTGAATTATCTGTCTTATTAACCTCTGATAAACAGCCTTGTTCTATGTGCAGTCAATTGATAGTTGAATATGCCTAATGATGTGCAAATATGTTTTAATTTGAACTAAATCTCTGTTTATTAAATAGAATGGTCTGAATATTTTTTTTTACATATGAAGTGGGATGTCATGGATTTTCCAGGTACTCTGAGTGGTCTAAAACAGCATCAGCAAAACTAACATGCTCATTGCTGTTCTTTGTGTTAAACGGCTATAACCTTGGGAAGTTAAACATGGTTATTTGAAATATGAGCTAAGATTATATAGACAAAAAGTCAGAAAGGAACAGTGTTGGTTACATCATAGGGCAGATGCCTGTTTAGTTTCCCAGAGCTAAAAAGAGTTATTTGTAAGACTTTTAAGTAAACACAGAAGCTACAACATTGCATCATTTCTCAATATTTTAAGTGTTGCTCTGCTGGAAAATTATTTAAGTAGATATTTACTGTATGGTACTGTATATAAAGAGACTTTAAAGGAATATGATTTAGCAATTCAGACATGCAAACCAGCAGAAACAGTAAAAGATATAACACAAGGAAACTTAAGACATTTACACCTATAACCAGTAATCAATTTCTTCCACATATTGTACAAAATGTGGGAGGAAGCATAGGACCTTATTTATCTCTGTCTCTCTCTCTCTCTCTCTCTCTCTCTCTCTCTCTCTCTCTCTCTCTCTCTCTCTCTCTCTCTCTCTCTATATATATATATATATATATATATATATATATATATATATATATATATATATATTACATTCATGTAGGACTTTTCTCACTACTCAAAGTGCTAACACACAGGGAGGACGTGGGACAAGAACCCATGATTTTCTCACTGCGAGGCAGTAGTGCTCCCACTGCGCAACATATATATATAAACAGTGTATATAATATATATACTGTATATACAGTATATACAGAGAGAGAGTTTATATATATATATACTTTATATATACACACAGAAATACTGTATATCCTAAAGCAGCACAATGACCTCCCTGGTGGTTAGCAATACTACCCATAGGTCTAGTGTCTTGGCTTTGAACTTGATTCCAGTACCTATGTGGAGTTCTCACAATCTTCTGGTGTTTGTATGTGCTGTCCTCCAGTTTTCTGCTAAAATCTGAAAGACAAGCTTGTTACATTAATCTTGTGTGAATGAGTGTCGGTGTATGCATGAGTAGCTCCCTCATTGGATTGGCATGATATCCAGGACTGGTTCATGTCTAGCACCTGATAGTGCCAGGATAGGCTTTGGCCCACCCACAACTCTAAACCGGATTAAGTAAGTCTCAGAATGTTATGTTACGTTATAAAATTAGAAAATGGTATCATCTGAATTAAATTATTTTAATTTTTTATCTTGAGTATTGCAAGAATTAAAGCTGTAGGGGAACATTCATTCTAGTCTTGATCATCTTCTCAGATTTTGGAGTTTGGCGTGTTTTTAGGCTGGCATGTTTTGCTTGTCTTAGCTTTGCTTTGACATGTGAGTTTGATTAATTGGTCACTTCCATTTGGCCAGGTGTATGTTGGTGAGAGTGCCCTATGATACACTGGCATCCAGTCCTGAGCTTGTTGTTGTTACCTGTTCATTCATCTGGCGGGTATTTTTCGTACGTGGATTACTTGTTTAGCCGGATGTAATTGTTGACGATTTGGCATGATCCTGGTCGGTTTTTCGAAACTCTTGTTTGTTCTATGTAAACACGGATTAGCTCACACACTTAATCAGTGTCTGTACATGGAATTCATTCAGTCATGGCTTCACTGTTCATGAATGAGCGACCAATTGATATCGGTGCGCAAATTATAAGAAGAGAATTTCATATAGAGAGGATTTTGCAACGATCGGCAAGATCCTGTATTGCTCCCGGAGGAAATTCTTTTCGAAATATACCGCTTTAGCCGGGAAGGGGGTTGGGGGAGGGGGGGTTTGGGGGGGGGGGGGGGGGTATTGTACCTCAAAGATTTATTAGGACCTTATATTCAAAGTCAAACTAGGCAAAGTCAGGCTCTCACAACAGAGGTGTGACCAGAACATCATGTGTGGGTGGGCATTTGGCTTGTCTGGGGGGGCAAAAAACATCCATCCATCCATCCCCATTTTTGTAGGGGGGTCAAATAATAATAACAACATAGTTTTATATAACATATAAAAGCAAAAATTGTGGCATAAATCATAACCTATTGTTCAATAAAATTAACAGAGGCAATGGAACTTGTATTATTATTTTTTGTGAACAAATATAGAACTATATCTACAAGGTAAATATCAATAAAGTCAAATGTATACAACATATAAGAGCAAGAACAGAAACGTGGCTTATTGTAGTCATGGGAGGCTATAGGACATCAGTTTCCAGTGTTTAACCTGGATATTATCTACAGGACCAGTCTGCGGTTACTCTTGGCAAATTCTGAAATAAATTAATTCATATCTAGATTTTCTGTGATGTTTTTCTCATGTGCCAGAATGACTAAATTTCTCTTCCTTGAATGCAGCATTGTTCGGCGGAGTGGAGTGAGAATGCGGTTCAAAGTAGAGAAAGAGCTTTCGCATGCAGCTGAAGACACACCAATGATGAGTGCTGTGATGCAGACATGGCTGTGACGTGCGGGATACTAGACGCGTGTTTGTGGAAGCTGCCACTGTCTTTTTCTACAGCTTTTTTCCAATTAGTGTAGCCGTGTTTGGTGAATATGTCCTCGTGGTCCAAATTGGAAACACTAAATTTGTGGCAGGCAAAGCAAAAGCTGCCATCACGGACAACAGAATATTCAAGCCATGGTCGAGACTGATACCAGCTTGTACTAAAACATCTGAGTGTCTTTCCGAATGTGCAATTGGGATAATTAATTAAAATGGGCTGGGATGGGCTATCCATATTTAAGTCAGGCAGACCGGACTGTATATTTTGTTGAAGGCAGAGGTTTGGAGTACCCGACACGGGCACAGAGCTGGAGGATTGCGTAGGCTTATCTACATCTTTTGGAGTTTCAGTTCCCGACATGGGTGCGCCGTGCTCCGTGTTGGTAGCAGCGGTGCTGGGCTCAACCGTGGAGCCAGCAGCTTGTGGAGGAACAGAGGTTGAAGATGTCTGCTTTTTAATAAGCCACCTATGCATAGCCTTTGGTGTTACCAACCAGAAAATAAAAGAGGAATGGAACGTATACACTGTTTTAATTAAAGAATGCAGTCAACAGGTTCAAAACGTGCTGCAAAATGTGCAGCAAAGTGAACTGTGAGCAGCACGGTGCCTGTCTAGTGGAGGAGACACTGAGGGATACGCCCCAAATTCAAACGGGCCGATTGGAAAGCAACTCAGTTTTGAAAATCAAATGTTATTCTTCTCCAGAGTTTTCATTGGACAGACAGAGCATTTCGCAGGGGGGACACGGCTTGTCTTTGGGGGGGCAGTGCCCACCTCAGCCCCCCCCATGGTCACGCCTCTGTCTCACAACCACACAGACAGTATGCATTGCTTTGAGGTGTTTTGCAAGCGGCACTTTTTTTATATACTGTAGGCGATGCGGAAAATCTATCTAAAAGTGCAGTTTGCCAGGCAATTCGTAAAGTCTGTTTGTCTCTAAAATATTTCCTTCAGGTTTTCATACTGTTTCCTGGACACCTGTGTGTGCAGACCATAAAAGAGGTGTTTCATGCCATTGCAGGTAGGTAATACACAGGCAACAACACCCATAGTTCCATGAAGAATCTCGCAATCAGCATAACATTCTCATTACCCAGGATTTTCAAATGTGATTGGGGCACATGGGACTGATCAGAGTGGAGTTTGTTCAAACATTTGGAAAATTTACCTCTCCTCCTGATGAATAATCAGACACAGTGTCTTCATCAAATATTTGACCTTCATCAATATCTCGTTGGTCAGACACAGGTTCTAGGGATATGACATTCCCTGCAACTGACCCAACAAAATAAAACAACAAGAAGGCTATATGAAACATACCTATGGCACACATTGAGGACAAATATATGCAATGACCATCCTTTACCTGAAATGAAGTGACCACTGCATCCTGCCACTGGTTCTGAGGAGGAGCTTCACCCTGGAATGCCCTCAGAAACAGGGCGATGGGCATTTTCCTGGAGAGCAAACCTCTTCTGCAGGGGTTAGGTCTGAACCACGTGGACCTCCAGCTGTTTTTTGCTTGTCTGCCTTCTTATTACCTTTAAAATTAGTGTTTATATATGATTCTTTGTCAACAATTCTTTAAATAGTTATATACCAATATTTACCAGTTTGAAGTATATTCTTGTACTTTACTTTAATCTGTTCCCATGTTCTCCTTGTGCTCATGTTTGATCTGGAATTATGACATATTAAATAATAATTAATCTGACACATAGGAAATGAAACGCTGCATTTTTTCTGGTTTGGGCTGCTTTTGCAGTGTTACCCCTTGTGCATATTAAATCTTGAAATTCTTCATATCCTTCGAATAAAAGGTCCTGCTCCGCTTGTGTGAAAAATTGCGCTCATTCTTTCGTCATTTTGTTACAGCCTATCAAAGACTTGCTGATCATGTTTTCTAGACTCAATATATATGGGCTTTTCAATCAGCGCAGGCGCGCGCATTCATCTTGGATGATTAAATCCAGATAAACTAATCTACTACATGGCTGCGTTTGAAAAACCGACTTATCCCGGATGAGTTTCACCAGCATTAACTCATCCAAGATGAGGCATCTGATCTCGGATGATTTAAGCGACGTACGGAAAATACCCCCCTGTTCTTGTAGTGATACACAAATATTTGCTAATAAAACACCTGGCTATGAACCAAATTTGCATATAATAAAAATGATATTGAGCATATATTAAAAAAGCAAAATGTATAAAATAAGCATGCCAAATTCCATAAAATAATAAGATGTCATGCTTTGACCATTAGCTACATTGCCTGACAGTATGAAGGACACCTGGGCCATGTCTGCCATTTGTCTATTACAACACAAGCCAGCCACTTCCTCCTATAGTTTAGCAATCCTGAGCTTAAGGTGTTATATCAGCTGGCATCTTCTGCAGAAATATCTTCCAGGAAGGACTGAGGCCTCCAAGTCATCCTCCAAAAAGTCCAACATTCAACCAGACTTGCACTGCACTTGGCTTTGGATTACTCAACCCTTTTTATTAAATTTAAATGATTTAGCTTAAATAACAGCAATAATTCATTAATCTTTTCATTTTAATAATTTAACAACTTTTGACCCTTTAAGCTCCTGTACTACTCTTTTTCCCTCGGTTGCCTGCTGTGTGTCTGTTTTTGAATTGATTAAACTTTACTTTTCCCTGTTTCCTTTCCTAACATCGCACCCCTCTTATTACTTCCTTATTTTAAAGCGTTTGTATTTCTAGGTATGAAGGAACATTTACAATGTTGCCCTCTTAATTACACAAACTTTCCTGATTGCTAAAAACTGTTCTGTAAAGTTGAAAGTTATAACACACTACTATCTAGTTACGAAGGAACTCGCTTACTAAATGTCCTCCACTAGTTATTTAATTCTTCTCTTGTCTATTTCTACCGCCACATGTGCCTGATCGGTGCTCCCTCGCTAGAAGCTTGTCTATGAACTGCTGAGCCCGTTTCTTTACTGCATTCAAGTCAGCCTACTACCTGTTCTTAAAATAAGTATGCACATTCCTAAGGAACGAACATATATACAGTTACTAGTGCTGACGCTTAAATGCGTAAGTGCTATATGGTGTGCCATCCAATTATTCTTTATAACTTCTTCCCAGTAAGGAATCACAGTAATTTTTTACTATACAGCGATACAGTTACTTACTTATGGACTGGATGGTTTCTACTTTAGCCTAGCCAACACTATTTTTAAATACAATTACAAGCTACCGTTGCTATTGTGCAGGCATAAAAAAAAGAAAAAAAAGCATTAAAAATTCCCACACAGCTCCTTAGAGGCAACCAAAAAATATAATTTTTATGAGCAAACTTTGTATTTTAATTAACTCTCACACAGTAGTAATTCAAACTATTCAGCACTTCTTCCAAATTTATTCGTAAGGATTACATCAGTACGTCTCCAGCAGCAATAGCATTTCAACTTCATTTATCATAATACCAACAAACTGTGGTTTAAGTTAGATTAAATTAGCTGGAATTTGTGTTTAAAGTACAGTAATATTACCTCATAGTCATTTTATTAATAAGTTTGAAACATTTTAGGTTTCATAAATAAGTACTATGCATTTATGCTGATTTTTCAATAAACTGATATTTTCAGTTCAATCTATGACTTTATACAAAGTTGGGTAATGAACGCCTATAGGAACAGAAATAAGGCAAATATGCATACAATAATTCACTCTTGGTTTCTTCACATTTTATAATGACTGTTTTACAGCCGAATGATGGTGAGGTCCTGCCTTATTTTCTGGGCTATGTGCATTAGGTATTGTTAATGAATATTCTTGCATTTTTGTGCTGTATTTGTAGATGGAGAAGTCTTATACAAAAGTAATTGATTTATCTTCCATAAACTACATTGTACTTTCTCACAAAGAATAAATAAACCTAATGTACAGGTGTTATAGTTTGACCATCATCATTGACCAGAAATCTTCTTTGTTTGTAGGGTTATTGCCCTCATGTAGTAGCAGCATGTGCCTTCTGTTACTGCTGTGTTGTCTACAATTGCCTCAGCAATGTAGAGCTTTGTCAACCCAGGTGTTCTCCTTTCTCTTTCTTTTTCCAGTTCTCTCATTTAATTGCATGGTGCCATGTACAAAGAGCACAGCTTATACAAACCTGCAGCACTCACAATGTATCCTGTCACATGCAGATAGAGCACTTGCAACAGAGTCTGAAAGATACGAATATGCATCCCATCACCACGAGTTCTAATAGCTGGTATAAAAGGAAACTGTCACAAGAGGTAGTACTTTGTCTAACAGCATCTGAAGTTGAAAACAACTAGCTTATGAAAAAAGTAAATGTTTTAGTTTATAAGAGTAGTCCCAGAAGCAGCTGTAATAATAGAGCTGGGCGAATCTGCCAGGCAGTTTGACAGATTACAAGAGGCAAATGTCATCAGTCTGTGTTACATTTAAGTACACCTTTATACCAGTTCATGTCTGGGGCTTAGAAAAAAAAGCACCCAATGGGAGTAAGAAGTATTGTAAAGTGATAATCTATACAATTGGGAACTTCTGGATTGTTTCAAAGCATATTTTGTCAAAGTATTTATAACCTGAATTCTTATTTATCAGTTTTTGGAGAAACCTGCATTTGAGTAGGATTCGGTTGGCTAGTAGTCAGTGTCACATTTTCAGTCTTAATTTCTAATTTGTTCCTTTTGTTGTGTTCACTTCTCTGCTTTTGTGATTCATTCCCCAGTCTGCATGAGCATCAATGAATTTAGATCCATTAGGGACCTCACTTACAGGGTGGTTTTGGGTGGACAGTTGATCAGTTTACTAGTTATCCTGTTAAATTTGGACTTATATTAACTTCCATAGTTTTTTGTTTTCTTGTTTAACATCAGTTAAAAAAATTAACACAAAAACATTTTGGGAAGAAAAGTATTCTTTTGTTTCAATATAATAATCTCTGCTGCTCTATGACTCTGTTATCCTGTGCTGGGATATGCAGCAAATGTTCCTTTCACAGAGGCCCTCAAAGTTACAGTATATCTAACCCAATTTGTTGCAGAGAGGCATTAATTAGTAGAGCACAGGTTACGTTTATATTTGGAAAGATTCTAGTAATATTCCAGTTTATATGAGTCTTTTCCTGTGGACATTCATAACCCAATTTTGAACATAAGTTAGACCATTAATGGAAAAATCATCACAATGCATATTGTTTTATTACTTACTTTACAGAATAGCATTTCAAGCGTATTAATTACATGTCTGTGAAGCAATATTACTGTACATAAATCATGAAACATACATAATCTAAAATAAACTGAACCACAGATATGTATATTATATTGATCTTATGTTTAAATAATCATAATGATACACTACCTTATAAAGTAGGATAAGGCATAATCGTCACCACTAAATGACAACTGATTCCTCGAGAGAAGCATTCTTAAGACCCTGGAGAGTGGCCAGTGTACTGGCTTACCTGTGATAGGGTTTACTGTGCAACTATGCAGGTCACAGGTTATATTCAATGACACATGAGCACAAAGGTACAAAATGATTGAAAATGGTGACAAAGTATGTTCTGTACTTCACTATGCTTCAGCAGTAGTGACTGCAGCATATCTGCAGGATAAAGGAGACACAGAGGGGAGGTTAATAAACTTTAACTGGTGGGTAATAATATTTAACTGAATTTAACTTGTAAAGACTAATTTCTTGACAAAGAAACATAACAAACGATAGATGAAGAGGAAGTGAGGAAGACATAGTATAAATGGAGAATAAGATGTCATTAAAACTGATCTGAGTCAAAGGCAGAAAATGAAAGGGATAGAAAACTTAGACCATAATGAGTGGAAAGGAGGTGCCTCAAGCAGTCAAAAATGTCATTGTGTCTTTAGTCGAAGATGTGCCCATGGAGAAAAAGAAGTAATGCCACCACCAATATTAAGGGCCTCATTTTAAAAAAATGGAAGTCTGGGAGTGGCAAGCTTTCCCGGAACATAGGTGGTTCTGTTTTATTGTATTTTCAGATCACCTATGACATGAACCTAATACTAAATGCTCCAGCTAACCTCTTCATTAACAGCACAATGCTGGTAAACACTCCAGATGGTCCATTTCTTTAATTACAGATTATATACCCTTACTTCAAAAAAATTAAAAGCATTTTTGTTGGAATGAGAGACCTCTCTGCAAAGTGTCTATTTTAACCAAGCAACACCTGAGTGGGAGAGTTCTTTGCAAAGTAACTTAAAAAAAAGAAAAGAAAAAAAAGCATCAGCTTGACTCAGTTTTGCACATACAGTACATGAAACACCTGGCTTATTTAGCAATATGTTAGCATCTCTTGCTAGCAGAACACACTGACATTTTATAGGTTTCTCAAAACACATGACAGCATATACAGAAAAAGTTACAGAATTATTATCACTCAACCTCAAGGTTATTTTCCCATGGCAATCAAAGGCTGCATAATCTAATTATGCAAAACACTCTGAATCCTACTTCATCAGAATACACTGAAGTGAATTCTGTTTCATCTACTTCTCAAGAATATATTGCACTCATGTTCAGGTTGACCAAACGCAGGCTACAGCTTGTCACCTGACATCCATTATCGTGGAAAAACTTCCTTTTGTTTTAAAAAAAGTCAATCTCGAGTCAGATGAGATATGCGGAACAGTTCTTTATTTGCACAAAGATAGGCACAAGTGTCTCAGTCCATGAAATGAACGCTTAATTAAACAATGCATTCCCTTTTATACTTTTCTATTACAATTTTCTACCATTTCTATTACCTTATCTAAAACATCATGTCATCTAATTCTTAATATGCAGATTTCTATCAATTTAACCAATCATCTTTAGCCACCAGTAGCTTCGTATACAGGACGATTTTCCCATTATTCTAAACACCGCTTTGTTAATAGGGGTGTCCTACAGGTTTTCCCATTGATCTTATCACTTAATAATAGGGGTGTTTGGACTTTCTCATTAGTTTGTCCTTTCTTTTTAACACTAGAATCCCTGAAGCTTATGAAAAAACTCGTAATCCTGGCCCACTTTAAATCCCTTCGCACCTCTCCATCAGCGTCTTTTGTGTCGACCGCCACAAGCAGCAAGCAGCCTGCTGTCCCATCCCCCGCCTTGACGGAGCTCAACTCGGGCAAAAAGTTCTCCCAGCTCAAGCCAAGGCTCCTTATCTGCGTGTGAGGTGAAGGGCCTGGAAATGTATAGGGTAAATAATACAGTATATCGTTATTTGGTTGATCATCATTTAGACAGATTGGACTCTTCTTAGGTACAGAGCAATGGTGGACCTTTTGGAGTATATAGGTATGATAGACTGAGTTAAGGAGAGATTAAATATTTCTGTGAACACTGGTGTAAGATGATCAACATAAATCTTGAAAACATATCGTAAAGTGCTTTCCAGACCTGCTACATTCTGGTATTCACTCTCCCTAGAGCTCTCCTTACATCGTACTGGAAAAAAGGTAGCACTATTTTTTCACTGGAGATATGTTGCACCATTTTCTGCCGTTAGCAGCATATACATCAAAGCGCGTGTAGAAATTAAGATCGTCTGCCAGAGAGCTGTCAGCACTCACCATGGTGAAAGTAGCTGCTTTATAGTCCATTATCATCTGCAGGCTGTGCCACACGCACCTAGGGCTGAACTGTTCAAATTGCCCTTTCACTTTCTCCCCAGATTGTCATTTAGCGGCTTTCGTGGCTATCCTTAAAACTTTGTAATCACCAATATTCCCTCAGACAAATGGATGTGTTTAGTGCATCACAAATGGTTTTATCCACCCATGGTTAATGGTTTGGATAAGTGCTGCTGATGATTTTTTGTGCTGTTTCAATATATGAAGTCACAACTTCCATAACCACAATGATTTTGTCATCAGAGCTGTGCCTTAATATATCCCAGTCTGCATCACTCAGTGCATCCCGGAAGGTTGACTCTGATTGGTGTCTCTAAAGCATGACCGAAGCTTCCTGCTTTAATTTTAGTTTATGCCTAGGCATACAAAAGATGGAGGTATAGTCAGATTTGCACAAAGGAGGCTGTGTCTGTGCTTTATAGCATATTATTGTGGAGAGCAATGTATATTTGCTAGCATCTTACTATAATTTGCCTATGAAAAAGTGTATACTAAGGATTTAGTAGCTCATTTAAAATAGAAGTAGTTATAGCACAGTCTGACCATGGTTTTACTATAGCATTTATTCTTCTAAATTAGAATACCAAACACTGGAATGTAGATGGAGAGTAACAAAATTTCAGTGTAGGTATCAGTGAAGTTCAATCACAGGTTCAATTCATCACTGTGATTGTGTATTTAACTTTGTACTCATATACGAATAGTATATGTATAATAGTATGAAATACTATTCATATACTATTCATTAATACACAATATATATTTTATTTCTACTTAATATTATTATACATTTCTTGTTTGTTCTTTTTACATTTTATATGCTTTCAGTCTCACATTTTACTATCAATATGCTTTGTCAATGTGTGATAAAAGTATTTCTTGGGTTCTTGGAAGAAATGCCAAGAAAGTTCTTTGATTGTAGAGATTACTAGCTAAAGGGGGTGAAGGTCTTAGACACTGACAAGTTTATTGTATCAAAACAACATTATCTTAAAGTGATCTTAATCCTGGGACTTTGGAATTGTAGTTTCTGTAACTTTCTACCCTCCAAACATTTGCACGCTGTAAAGAAGATAAAGACCAGAGCACTGACTGCATCTCAGGCTAATAGACAGAGAGAGCATATTAACCATGAAAGCTGCATTTAGTCTGCCAAATTGCAATGGCTTTTTTCAGTCTGACATGTTTTGCACAATGAATGACTATTTAATACAAGGTAATTATACAATTATTATTTGTGTCATGATTGTTTTTGTTGTTGATAATTAGTCAACATTGTAAATTTGAGTTGATTCTGTAAGTGGGAATACCTTTTCACAGAGCATTTCCCAGCTTTGAATCAGGTCCTTTCATGAAACCTCTCCTGGGTATGATGTTAATCTGCATCCAACCCTGCATGTATGCCCTCCAACCTACAGGGAAAAACCTGGGGGTTGGTGGCAGAATTGGCACTCCAGCCACCATAAAAAAACTTCACACTGTTCCATTGCATCTGTGTGGTGCTGAGGTGTCACCCATTGCATGGCTGCACTCGGGTCCTAATCTGGGATCCTGAGTTGGTTTGTCATGTGGTGAGTGCGGCAATGCACTGTATCAGCGTGTGCTCCTAACCTCTCTCTCCTCTCTTTCATGGAACTAATCACCTCTCTCAAGACACTGACTGTTTGGCCATAAAATACAAATTGACAGTGTTCAACAGATGAAAATACTTTTTATACGGCCTAATCTGATTGCTGTACCAAATTAAAAGATGAACGCAATGTGAAGAAATGCCTGGCAGGCAAATGGGTGCTATGGCATGGACACTACTAAGATGTTAAAGGGCAGGTCTAGGTCCTACATCAAGCCTCCAGGAATAAGAAAGAGCTGTACTGGTGGCAGGAAAGGTCCTACACAGGTCAGTACAAGAACACAGTTGCTGCTGGAGCACATTGCCCTGAACGTGCTCTGCTTGCTTGAGTCGGGCAACAGGGCAACATTACAGTGAAAATAATACAACCTAGATGGGAGCTTGCAATTGATAGGTTTGTGTGACCCTGCTCTAGTGAGTGAGGCACAGAGAGACACAGAGAGACAAGACAGGAAGAAGACATCAGATGTGGCGTCTACAAGACACAAATCCTAGAATGAAAAGTAGGGGATACATGCTATCCATTTAATGGAACATGCAATTGGACAGCTGCCTTGGGGACCTAAAGCACTAAGGGCAATGAACGGTTCACGGATGTAAGGACAAACAAAGACCACACTAGGAGAATGTGGAAAGCTGTTCCAACAGCAGCAATATTTAAGGGACAGGTGTGCAAGTAATGTTGAAATAGCTGTCACAGCAGCCAAGGCCTATCTAGATAAGAACAGAGTTTACAATCAACCAATGCACTACAAGATTCATTTATCAAACTCACAGAAGCATCAAGTTTGATTTGCTTTGCTCTTATTTATTTGTATTTTGTGCTCCCACTTTATCTAGTCCTTACTGTAGTATTTTTTGTTAATAAAGGAGCCATTTTAACCCATTTGTGCATCACTTAGTCTGTCTTGTCAAACAGAAGCAACCATAATTTACAGTATTATTTAGAATAATGTTTTCTTTTTCTATGCGTTTATAAAAGCTTTTCACATATAATAATTATTATATTTGTTTTACACTTTGTATTGAAATTAATAAAGTAATTATTTTTTACTATTTTGATTTTCTTTATTGTGATATAATGTGACACCACACATAAATAGGCAGATGATCAAGCATTCATTCAGGTGGACACAAAAACCCTCTCGTTATTTAGTATGAGGTAGCTTCTTAACAAGCTGGCTCTAGCATCAGGTTTTGATCTCCTTTTTTGCTTTCCAGTATTTTTAACCCCTCACCTTCCATTTTTAACTATGACTCTTGTCTTTAATATCATCTCCCAGTCTTTTTGCTCACAATAATCCTCGACACCTTGCATATCACAACATAGTTAATTGACAAATAAAAAAAGCGAAATATCATATAAAATTCTTTTTAATTAAAAGCTGTAATTTTTTTCATTGTAACAGTAAACTAAGCAGCAGCTGAAGAACCTGTATGCATTACCTTTGGATCTGTTTTGTGCAGCTTTTGCTGTTGATGCAGTGTTTCAAGTAAACTGGATCGAAGACTAAATTCAAGAGCTAATTGACAGTATAAGCTTCTGCTGTGAGGTTTCACAGTTTGTTGGTGTTACCTGAGTGTTTCATTGATTTTTTTATTAATTTATTTACTTCTCTTGATCACTGTGTACTGCTGACACTCACCTGCTTCTTCTCATATTTGCTTAACATCTCCACTAAACTTGTCAGGATTGTGCATGGCTTGTTTTAGTGTTCTGTAAGCTTGCACATGCAGTTTTTCGCTTGTGCTCGCCATTAATGCTGGCTCTTGATATTTAAAAGAGGCAATTTGCAACAGCTTGTCATGAATTTAGCTTTTCATACATTTGACTTTATTCCAAATATTGTACATTTCTATCGGTTATTATTGTTTACTAGGGGGCTCCCCACTGCTCGCTTTGCACGCCAATCCCCCCGACCTGTGCTACATGCCAGCCCCTTCATGTCTCTGCCGCTTGCATTATGAAGAGTGGGGCTGAACACACCCCAAGGTGATGCGGTCGCTCCTCCAAAACCCCCTCTTAAACGGTGATACAATGGAAAACAAATGCAGTTTTTTTTTTTTTACCTCCTCTTTGCTCGATCAGCTGCTGGCTTGCTGCTGTTGCTGTGCCGCGTGACCTGCATCTCGCACGGTGCCTTGAACATTTAAAAGACTGTACAACAGCTGTCCCACTCTTTGTCCTTTATTTCCGGTTAAGATTCTGGTTAAATCTTTTGAGACAAAGTCTCGTCTCGCGGGACGTTTCTTGATATTTTTTAGTTTATAATTTAAAAAGGGCGGCACGGTGGCGCAGTGGGTAGCGCTGCTGCCTCGCAGTTGGGAGACCTGGGGACCTGGGTTGCTTCCCGGGTCCTCCCTGCGTGGAGTTTGCATATTCTCCCCGTGTCTGCGTGGGTTTTCTCCGGGCGCTCCGGTTTCCTCCCACAGTCCAAAGACATGCAGGTTAGGTGGATTGGTGATTCAAAATTGGCCCTAGTGTGTGCTTGGTGTGTGGGTGTGTTTGTGTGTGTCCTGCGGTGGGTTGGCACCCTGCCCGGGATTGGTTCCTGCCTTGTGCCCTGTGTTGGCTGGGATTGGCTCCAGCAGACCCCCGTGACCCTGTGTTCGGATTCAGCGGGTTGGAAAATGGATGGATGGATGGATAATTTAAAAACGGAATAAGAATCTGAAAATCTAACAAAATTACATTAAAGTTCGATAAATTCTGAAAAGAATGATACCAAAAATCAGTGGCGGACAGTGCATTTCACACCTAGGCCTTCAGTAGTACTCCGTCTGAATCAACCCGCCCCTCAAAAACTAATTTATGGTTATAAAAACCATTTTAATATGCAGAAATACAGTATAAAGAGCTGTTGCATCGCAGATAGATAACTCCTGTAGCCACAATAAATGCCTTTTTTTAATAGACAAACCAGGGGTGAACAAGTTCCTTTCTACTGTAGCTACAGCCGCGACACACATAAAAAACATCAATAATAACTCATAAACTTGAAATATTATTTAGGAAAATCGCAACATTTTACTCACCAAAAATTCAGATTATTTGTAAACAAAATCCATCCTCATCTCTTTCCTCAAAAACAGTTCAATTACTAGCAAATTATCCGTGCGCTTCAGTTCCATCACAAAGTCCCTGTCTGTCGCCATTAAAGCTAATGCTGAAAGTCGAACCTGCCCTGTCGTATTTCTGGCATAAGTTTTAATTCACTTTAGGGCTGAAAATGTCCGCTTGACAGAAGCAGTGGACACGGGAATGGTCACCGCCAAACATACCAATGTGTACAGCTGCCCCATGCTCCATGCCCCATTTTTCTGATGAAGGAAGTCAAGGAGATCAGTGGGAGATTTTCCTGCAAAATCATCCATGGCATACTTACACCATCCTATCCAATCAACGGGTCTGAATACGGTGACGTTGCCGTAATCATCCATGGCATACTTACACCATCATATCAATCAACGGGTCTGAATACGGTGACGTTGCCGTACGCCTGCTAGAGGGCCCTAGTAACACCAACTCAAAATCTGATTGGTTGAAGCAACAGTTTAATCGACATTTATTTTGTGTTAGAGGGCCTGCAGAACAGATTGTGAAGGCATCCGGGCAGACTTCATTGACTTTGACCCTGCCTGGCAACAAGTGATGGCTGAAATGTGATTGGTTAAATGCTTTAATACGAAAATACATGTCTGGAAACAGCACAACCATCGGAAAAGCTATGAAAGGAAGCAAACAGACTATTTGGAATTATTTAATAAGTATTCATTGACAAAATATAATTAACATCAGTTTGTGATTCAGATATTTTTTTAGGCCAGCAGAGAAGGCCTTGCAGGCCCTGATGGTCCGCCACTGCCAAACATATATATGTAGATTTTAAAATAAGCCTGATTTAAAGCGTGATAAAAAAGGTGACATAAAAACGTCACGTAAAATCGTTGCACAAAATCGTTGCACTTTTAAGTTTAGGATTTTATATATAGAGAGTAGATTATAAATGTATAATATTATAGTCTTAATGACTTCACTGCGCCATTTTTCTTTTATTTGTTTTGTTTCGGTTATACTACTTTTGGGTATTTTTTCATGGCTGTAACCATGCTGTTTGCATGTCTGTTGCCTGTCATGTGGGAATGACTTTATTGTGTTTACATCATCACTGAGCTATATTTTTTTTATAATGGTGGCTGGGGATTCATGATGTCATTGTTTACAGATAAACTTTTTAAAAACAAGTTTTTGTTTTGCTACCTGGTTATGGTAAATACTGAAATTTTCTGCTTGTTTTCTTTTGTCTTTGAATTTTGCCTAAATGTTTTCATTTTCATGACTGGTTCATCCTTTTGACTTTCTGGTATTCTGACCTTCTGTTTGTCACTATGCCACATCATGATTATTCCAGTCATGAACACTCAGAGTGGCTCAGCTTGACTGCAGGACAAACTTGCCTTGTTTTCAGACTTCCTGAGCACGTAAGTCTCAAATAGTTCCAAAAATACCTTTTAGAGGAGAAATCATATCAAAATCCCCAGCTAGAAAAACGCAGAGGGCCACATTGAACCTTTATAAATAAAAGATTAATAGTTGGAGAGCTCTGTGCATCCAAAAATAAGCTCAGAGGAGCACAAAGGCATAGAATGCAATGCCTTCAAAAAAGGCAATGCTAATAACAAATAAAGTCTTAATCACAAATCCAAAGAGTAGTCAAATTACAGAGAAAAGAGGTAACAAAAAATCTGTAACCTCAGACAAAACATTATCACAGTACCAAAAACGCATCACTCCCATTCTTACTTGAGTAAGCTGCAAGGGACTGTGGCTTGCCCCTACCTTTCTAGGGCTGAGGGCAGTTTCTTTCTGTGATGGGCAACTGACCCTGCATCTTGGGGGACCACCCACAGAACACAGGGGACATTACAAAAGACACTTAAACAGAAAGAAACTTAGTAATCAACAATATAAAAATAAAAATTATAACTGGACCCCAGCCAGGGGAGGAACCATGGCTTAAATATAACAGGAACAAAACATAAATAGCGTTTGAGAAATCCAGATAGTTAAACAGTAATCAAAGTCAAAAACAGGTGTCATTATCAATTATGAGAATATTACCAGATCAGGAAGAGTAAGACTATGAACCAGATTGAGATGTGAAAAGCTCTGAGTCTTTGACCAAAATGCTGTGAACTCATGGCTACAATGTTGAAGATTTAAATCCATAATCTTGGACACAGAGCTGAACCACTGCATTGAGCTTTATAGTGCAACCTTCATAGTGTTATGTATGTACTGCCTCTTGGGAGACAATACTTGGCAGGAAAATGCAGAGACTCGAAAATGGTGGTGTGATGCACTTAAAATTAAATAACAAAAGTATTAATATCTCAAACTAAAAAATTAATTAAAAATACAAATATGGTCATGTTCCTTGAAGAATTGCCAGATGGGGTATTTATGAATCTTTATCTTGTTCTTTCCTGTGTTCTTCCAGAACGGCTCTTCATTCCTGTTTTACTTTATTGTTTACTTAATTTTTAGTTTTTGTTTCAATCTTCTTGGTTTGATTTTGTGTATGTGCCATTTATCCTCTCTTTGGAGGAAGTTATTGTCATAACTATCTCTAGCTTCATAGAGTTTGAAGGGGTGAAAACGACTCTTGCAGGAGGCTTCACAGGGCACTTGTTAGCCTTTCCGCCAGTGAAGTTAGAATTATGGTTTGTTGGGCTAACACAACTTTCATTTTTTTGTACCAGCCAATTTTTTGACACCGGAAAGCTGGAAACCATAATAAAGTACTGGCAAACTTTGCAGTAATAGATGCAGAGTATAAGACAATAACCTTATAATAAACAAATAAATAAATAAATTGCAGCAAAAGTATAAAAGACTGTGACATGTAAGTCACTGTCTTGCACCCCAAAACACAAGGCTGAGCCTTAGTACTTTAGCAAAACCAGCTTCATTCAGCTTGAAACAGGAACAACAGGATTATTTATTGTACCGGGATCTACCACTCTCCTATACACAGACACAGCAATCAGACAGGGGCGAGGCCAGGTTAGTGGCCAAGTAATGTTGTTTCCTGCATTTATAATGTTCCTAGGATCACCCATCAATGACAGCTGCTTATAATTTGCTTCAGCAATGGATAAACAGTCTTCCACAGACGCGGTGATCACACTTCGGGACGCTCTTCAGGGTGTGAACCCATTGGGGGGAGTCCCAAAAGAGTTTAGAAAACTCACAACACCATAAAAAAAGATTTACCCCACATGTGTTGGGTTGGTATGCACTCAGAAATTGGCCTCTGATGTTTGATACGATCAATGTACAATCAACATCTGCCTTAAAGTCAGATCATTTGTCTTCTTCTCTGCCCTGGTTCTGGTTCCTTGTGCTCATGGAAAAGCAACATTAAATAGGACTTTAGACCTATTTACATTTGTAACATCCTTAAAAAAATATAGCCTATCATCACCATCACCTAAAGCCATTCATTTCTCCGGTTTGACTTCCAAATCAATCACAACACAGAAACAGTATTGTGCTGTCAACAAAATTATATGTTCCATTAGTAGAACTGCTAGGTGCAAGATCAGCCTTTGACTTTGTAAACCACACAATTATATTTCAATTACATTTGATTGTCAGACAAGAGACAAGTGAGCTCTACATTCAACTGAAACCTCTAATGCTAAGAAAAGCATTCCTTTAGGTTTTATTGTCTTCAGATACAAAAAGCAGCAAATCATTCTACTAGGCTTTTGTGACACACCAGTCCTGTTAAGAAAGTAGATTTAACAGGGATGCAGGCACCAGCCGCACCTTCCCCCACTAGTATTCCAAACTAAGTGACTGAACTCCAGTTTCTACCAGGACCTGCCTGGACTTCATGTGATAACAAATTTGTAAATCAGAGTTACACTGACATCTCTCTCAAGGCCCCTCTGCAGACCTCTTAAGCCAGACGTCATGAAATGGACTCAAGCAAGGACAAAGACCTACAATTCAAGGAATGACATCTAAGATGGACAGAAGAACTCCCAATTAGAAGACACTGAATTTGTAACTGGAAGTGACTTTAACCAAATCAGGAGAAAGTTCAACCTTTCTTTAAAACCACATGCACCCCATCTATCAAAGTAAGTGAGAGGAAGCAAAGAATAGCAGAGAATGGGGAGAAGCAAAGAGAAGTTTGAAGAACTGGGATTTGAACACTCACTGAAATTCTCTAGAGAATCCTAGAGAATTCTAGAACTCCAAAATGACTTTCTAAATCTTATGTCAAATTAGCAAGGTGTGAGCCACCCTCTCCACGAAGAGATGAAAAAGTGAAATTCTCTTCTCTTTGTGGACTGGAAACTGTGACCCAGTGTGTTGAGAAAAAACTGTGTGCCAGTTGTCTGTCCAGGCTGAGAAGCCATTATTTCTGAACTCTTGGGCCAGAATGAGTAATGTCTTTTTCCTATGAAATGTCAAAATACAGCAGGAGGCAAGCTGAGGAAGCAGCAGCAGCAGAGCACTGACAAAGATCATGCAGCAAAGAGAAAGATTGCACGTCAACACATGAAGAATCCTCCACTTGAACCCAGCGCAGCGAAAAAGTAACACCTCCACACAACATTGGACATCATCTTTAAAGTCTTGGTATTGTAAAACTATTTATCTGTGCTCTACAACTCTAAATACCAGTAAAGAGCTATGTGTGTTTATCTAGTCCATCTGCATCCAGTCTTATGTCAATATATATATATGCATTTATCATACTTCTATAATTGTTGTGTTTATCAATAAATTGAATTTTTCTGCTTCTTAAAACAAATGTGCTTCAGTTATCCTCATATAAGTTTAAAGGCCGGAGACCCGTCTCCTACAACAGAGAAAGGTAAGGTCGATAAAACAGGAGCCTTGCTGAATTATTGGATTAAATACCGGTATTGCCGAAGGCAAAACTGATAATTAATTACCCAAGTTAAAAGTTATTTTTCAAATCCCACATTAGTGAAAGTGCTGTAAAGATGAGAAAAACAACTTATAACGTGTTCAAGCCTGCATCATGTTTTGGGAGAGGCTGATTTGTTCTTGTACTAGCAATATGTATAAATATGTTTAAAAGGGATATAAGAATACAGAAGAAGAAAAAAGAAAAAACAGTTAAAAAAATTTTCTTTGCACTTTATCACTCTTTATCACAAAATCATTCTTTTTAAATCTTGCAGTTAATCCAAAATGCTACCTCAAACTTCATTAAAACTGAAGTGCATCATCATATACAGTACTTCCACTTTGTAGGTCTCTGCATTTGCTTTAACTTAGGTTTACATTTTTTTTCAAAGTCCTCCTTCTGACATATAAAGTTTAAAATGGGTTTTGTACATACATTGGATTATGAGATGCAGTTCTTGTATAATTTCCAAGGATAAATAAAACTGACTGCAATAAGTACAACATTTATCTACAGTACCCCCAAACATTAAAATGATTTGCCTACTAATGGATGGAATGCCTCTTTCGCAGCATTTATCCATGTTGAGGACTCGCTCACAAGATCATCTTTGCTTGTTTTTAGTAACAATTCTTATTGTTGATGCCACTGCTCCTTTCACCAAGCTACAGGTCCAGACCTATTGAATAAGAGATTAGTTGTTGGAATCTTTAGGTTTCAGCTGTTATTGACACAGCACCAAAGTATTACATTATTCATATTTACTGTACATGTATGTAGGGGAACAAACTGATTTCCCTGAAATTCCTCAAAAATATATACTGTATGGTTAATATAAACACAATAAATAGTATACAACACAGATATTCAAGAAATAATTACATGCACAATAAGACACAATTGAAAGGATGTAGCATGGTGTTGATGCAAAAATTGAGACCATTTTTATCAAGTGAAAACAAGCAAGAAGAGTGGAAACAAGCAAGAAAATGTGTTAAAAACTCATTATGACTTCTTTGAAGCATATATAATGCTGAATATAAATCTGATAAAAAAGCATAGGGAGCAGAGCATTTTGTGACTGAGCTAAGACTGCCTGTAAAAGACTATAGCTGTGAAAGCAGTGAGGAAAAGGTTAGAGAGTGTGTTGTTTCTTGCAATCTGTTTACCAGGAGTGAGACTGGAGCTACTGAGTGTCAAGTCTGAGCTAATGATGGAAAAAGCAATAAGTCTCACAAGACAGTATAAGCACAGCTGAAAACAACAAGACAGTGGCGTAAACAGTCTTCACAATAGACAAATGCACATCGGTAGCTGTCAAGCCAAAAAAGCATGCAGCCCAAGTAATGAAGAAATAAAAGGCACAAAAAGTGAGAGCAATCTAGTCAGAGAGAAAAATATCACCATAGAGTATGTGACTAATCTGGAAACAAGGTTCACAGCAAATAGGCAAGTTGCCCAGAAACAAACAAAGAGCGCTTGCGATGTGAAAGATTCGATCATTTTGTAAAGGTGTGTTGCTGTAGCTGAGACTGAGGAACAGGAAATATGTGTGAAAGTCACAGAAAGTTTAATTTACTAACTCTGTTGTGTCACAGACTATTGGAATCTTTTAAATATCCTTTTAAATATCAAATTAGGCCCAGGATATGGGAGCTGAATGCAATATATTTTTTTAAAATGTACACTATGTCCTAAGGAGGGGGGGTGTTCTAATAGAAGTCCATAGAGAAGAGACTTTTATTTTCCCTTGGTATTTGCTGAATTTTAAAGGTGCCATACAGTAAAAAGCTAATACAAAGGTGAAGTGAATTCCTATATTATATGAACATCCTCACCTGCTTCTTTTGCTAGGCCACAAATTATCAATAGTGATGGACCCTGTTAAGCTTGCATTGCACAGGCCCATTCTGGTCTTAGAAACAAAGCCAAACATAGAAGAGTTTCAGTAGCAGTCCTACTATAGCCTACTGAATGTGCTATCCACCTTGAACTTAGTGAAAGGTCTTGGTCTACCCCTTACACAGTAGTGTTAGATCTTAAAGGAGATCTGGAACAACCAGGTATTTTGCCAGGGCTGCAGATGTGACATTAGTTGAAAAACCTTACAGAGACATGTCTCAGTCTAAGTCACATGAACAAAGCTCTTGAAGCTAACAGAGTCGTGGATGCCAGATCAGAATATGTAGCTCTCAAGTTCACAGCAGAATCAAATTTAGTGCTACTAGAACTTTTATGTTTTTGGTATAATCTCACTTTGAGATGAGTTCCAGCAGAAGACGCATGAAGGCCTAAATGTGGCTATTACAATTGCAGACATTTGTTTGTATAACAGAAGAGTGGCAAATTGATGTGGTAAATAGAACGGCTGCCCTTTCAACTCTAAAGTCATGGACTGATATCCTCTTCCATCAACTGTCTTTGCAGAGTTTACATGTTCTCTCCATATCTGTCCCCATATTTGAAAAACTTACAGTATATACTCGCAGATAAGTTGGGACTTGATTTTACCGTATAATATCTGGCATTTTATAATGTTGGTTGTATAAGTCGAATGTGGAAAACTCATGCTATTGATCCAAGAGATTATGATAAGCTAACACCCACCTGAGAGAGTAACCACAGAGCACATTGCCTTTTTTTGTCTATATGGGTGCGGCAATGCACCATATCAGTGCGTGCTCCTAACCTCTCTCTCTATTGTGCCTACGTGACCACACGGTAATACCCAAACTATTCAGAAGTGACATTTGCACTGTTTTGTGTTTTTGTATCTCACACCCTCATACACCTTTATCGTAAGAGCATCCCTTATCTATGATGGAGCGTTCGATCAGAAGAGAATATGAAGCTGGTTTTAAATTAAATGTCATTGAAGTAGCGAAAGAAATTGGTAACTGCGCAGCTGCAACAAAATTCAATGTGTCTGAGAAGCTGATGTGAGATTGGAGGAGACAAAAATTTAAGTGTCGCATTTTTGAACAGGCGTATAAGTTGGGGTCTGATTTTATGGTGATTGTTTGGGTTTCAAGACCCGACTTATATGTGGGTATATACGGTATATATTAGGATTAATTAGTTTATCTGAAATGTATAAATGTTTGTGTATGAGTTTATTTTACAGTGAACTGTTGTTCCACACAGGACTGACTCCTGTCTGGTGTTACGAAGATTGGGATAAACACCAGCTGTCCACAATAATGAACTGGATGAACAGGCAAGAAAATGAATAGCTGAATGAAGGATCAATAGATCAAAAATACAAAAAAGAATGCATTAAACACACCAGTTCTGTCCACAAATGACTCCTTACTGCTCAAGGCACAGAATCAACGTGAATCCCATAGTTTGTATTCTAGTTTAAAGTTTATTGTAACATTCAACTCTTAGGTTATTTGTGTTCAAGGTTGTAGATCAATGTTGAGTGTTATGAACTGCAAAATTTTCTTTTTTTTTTGAAAGGTGTAATGTTATGCAGATCTAACATCAAATAGTTGGAGGACATTATGAGTTCCAAAGTTTATAACCAGTTGATCTCCAGTTTATTGTTTGCCTTTTGTAACATTCAAGGACACTTTCTCCTTCTACCTTCTTTATTGATTGTTTGTGATCAGTATGAAATGACATGAATATAGATGAGCACATAAAGATCTTAAGGAATTGCCAATGTAATGGTTTTACACACTCTAAAAAAAATAATAATAAACCCCTTCATATTCTGTCGCCTAATCCCATTGTATGGATTGGACTCTACAATATGTATTTAACCATTACTTTATTTTTAAATAATGTTACAATGCATTTGTAATTTTGTCAACCCAGCTTTTCACTCATGATAAAGTGCAAATTACAAAACAGCATGTTTATAAAGAGCTAATACTGTGTCTGTTTTCACACAATATATGCGTGAAGTTCAAATAACTTTTTTCATGCATGTATCTGGCTTTGTAAATTGGGGGATATTTGTTTTAACCATATTTCAAAAGACAGGCTGTTTTATTATTTTGCCCAAACAGTATGTCTATTATGTAAAGTCTAAATGTTAGAAAGATAAAATGCTGATCAAACCTGTTTATAAAATCCGTCTCTCCAGTTATGTTAACTTCTCACGTCTCCTTTCAACCTGACTTTTGAAAATGATTCACACTGTCTGAAACTGTCTGCTTTTCCCACAGATAAGTGCTTCTAATAGTGTATAATTAGCTCATCCAGCAGCAAGAGCAGTAACTCAGAATAAAAAAAAAAGAAAAAACATTTCTGAAGCAATATTCAACAAGAATGCCAGAAACCTTTTAAGATTATGAACATTTGGTAACATAATGAAGGAGAAAAGGGCAGTTCATAGATCATATATCATGTTACTGAATTTGCTTAACAAAATAAATGCAGCCTACGTGCTATCTTGAAATAAAATTAAGTACAAATAAAATATCCAAAGTCTGCTTTAAAATAAAACATATTGCATAGTAAAACTGTCCAGGGATGTAAATTAATAGATATGTCTTGCAGTTAAATAGTTGATAGCAGCTGAGGGTGGCTGCCAGTTATATTCTTCATATCAGAGTATCTCAGGAGCAGACTGTTAGCCTTATTTTTAAATACAATTGTGATTGCAGCCTATTGGCATTTTTATTATATTTAATTTATTTCATTAATTGTACATATGGAAATTTTAAATGACTAAAAAATCTATTTAAAAAAATGTAAGGGTGACATGACCCTAAAAATGTGATGCAGGATGCAATACCAGTTGTATTTACACTGAGTGCCACCCTATTTGTCACATATAGTGCCAATAAAAAGTATTCATCACATTTTATTGTTACTCAACATTGAATTGGAAAGGATTTATTGTTAGATTTTCAACATAAAAAGATGGTCAAAGTGAAAACAGATCTCTGCAAAGTGGTCTGAATTAATTACAGATTCAAACCACAAAATATTTGATTGCATAAGTATTTACCCCATTAATATAGCACCCCCAAATCATCACTGGTGCAGCCATTAAATAGCCATATAAATAGTTCAATGGCGAGCACCTTGTCTGTAGTCAAGGGGTTTAAATTGATTATAGTATAAAAGCTCCTGAGTTCCAACTTGTGGTGAGACAGACGGACAAAACAAATTGAAGCTTTTGGAGCTTCTTCCTGATTTTGCCAGAAAAAGATCTGAAGCTACCTATATATATATATATATATATATATATATATATATATATATATATATATATATATATATACTGTATATATAGTCAAGCTTAAGTCACAGAGTTGTACAGGAGACTGGGAAAAGAGATCAGGTGTCCAAGGTACAAAATCTTTACTGCTTAACTGGCAAGCACAGACACAAGTCTTTATACAGAAGTAGATTATCCTCAGCAGATAAGAACACAGGTTACAACTGTCAAACATCGCAGTCCATCTCCCCTCTCCAGACTAAAAGAACCCATGGACAGCTAATAGCCGGAGACATCATTCACAATATATATATAGAGGTAGCTTCGAATATATATATATATATATATATATTGTCAAGCTTGGGTCACAAAGTTGCACAGGAGAGTACAGTAGGATTTACAAGGACTAGAAACGTTATTGCTGTTCAGGCAGATACAAACACAAGTCTGGTGGATACAACTTCGCGTGCAGTTTATGAGATGTGCGCTGTACGCGCCTGCGCAGTACGTCTCATGGTCCCATCGCCGTGTACCTGCGTCCATGCCATCCGGTTTACCATTCTCGGTTACTAATATGGATTCTGTTTTTGCTTAGGGATAAAAATGGTTCTGTCTTTTGGACACCACTCAAATTGTAATGGCCAACCTGAGAGAATCGATCAAGATCATGTGAAGTATTTATGAGGTAATTTTAATGATTTCGAGCCTGACTGGACCAGCTTTAGTCATAGTTCCATTTGGGCCATGAACTTTGTTTGGATTCATACATTTAAACAATGATGTAAAAGCATCAATACTTATTTAAATATTTGCAGCAGCTACAATAACCATTGACTGTATGTCTGTCTGCGGTGGGTTGGCACCCTGCCCAGGATTGTTTCCTGCCTTGTGCCCTGTGTTGGCTGGGATTGGTTCCGGCAGACCCCCGTGACCCTTAGTTCGGTTTCAGCGGGTTGGAAAATGGATGGATGGATGGATGTATGTCTGTTTAAGTAAAATTACTTGCAAAAAAAATGAAATAATACAAGAGGTGCTGACAGTGTGAATTTAACAAAATTTGTATTGCTCATTGTTAAAAAAGTTATATAATTTAGTCTGAGAACAACATTAGTTTCTATTTATCACTTCTGTGTTTCTATTCCATAATCAGATTGGGGAGCAGTTGCTAAAGTGACGTAATTTTTATTGTGGCATGATCATGTAGCATTTGAAAGGACTTCATCATCTCATGGATGGGAAATAGAGGTCTGCAGTATTGCAGATACTGTGCTGGGTTTCCAAATTCTTGGACACCAGATTAAAAAAAATAAGCCTTTCTTTAGGACTGTTAGCAATTTTTAGTTTTTTAAACATATAAACATAGTGTCACTGGGAAGAAATAGGATTTTAATTTAATAATTTTTATTAGCTCACTTTTTTGTCTGAATTTGCATACAATATTCAATCACATCAACTACTGAATCACCTATACATTTAATTCATCTTTACTAATTTTGTTTCCAATATTGTGTGTTAATGGTTAAGTTATGTCTCAGTGACTATCCGTGAAGTCGGATGATAAAGTGAACGGACACAAAATCACTCCAAAATATGGTGTCATATAACTATGAGAAATTTTGCTTTTAATTGCATTAGACTATAAATGTGTTTTAACCTAAAGTAAATTTTTACATAGTCATTTACACTCATATCTGCTTCATTTCTGTAAATATGAACACTTTCATTTATTAGAACATCCAGATCTGAATTTAGCTTTTGGGCTGTTAAGCTGAATTTGTCCAATTTAATGCCTATTAATCTTTGAAATAGTGTTTAGTATGAAAGGCACTGTATAGATAGTGTGAAAGATGCTATATAGGCGCCGAACCTGACACAGACTGACAACGGAAGCACAGGTAAAAATAAAACAAAACGATTTGTTTTCTTCATCTGTGGGCTAAGCCTTCCTTGTACCCACAGACACAACACAGTCCCAAAAGCAGGCAAAAACGACTCTTTTCTTCCTCAACTCCTCGCAGGCAGCTTCATCCTCGTCCTCCTCCCGACTCTGGCACCTTGAGTAGTGGCTGCAGGCTCTTCTTATAGCCCACCTGGAAGTGCTTCAGGTGATAATTAACCTAATTCAGGCTGTACTTCCAGGTGTGGCTGCATTCCAGCCCACATGGGCTCATTAAGCCGTGCAGCTCTTCCGGGTGGTGGCCACGGAATCCAACGAAGTCCCACGCCTGTGGCCCCGATGTAACCCAGGAGGGCTGCCACCACGCATTCCGGGGGACGTAGTGTGCATCCCATGGCTGCTCCCACGGATTCAGTGACAAAGGGGCGTCCCGGCCAGGTCCCGTCACAATAGATACACATTTTTGAAACCTTGAGGGAACATTCACTATTGATCATAAAATATAAAATAAAAAGTAATACATTGCTGAAGTAAATGTCTAAGAGCAATTCTGATCGTTAATTGCATTATTAGGCGATCTACTGTACTTGTGTTCACTCCTGAAATGGTGCACACTCCTTCTGCAGAAATGGTTTAACATCTTACAATCTATAGAACATTCATGCCCCAATTTCTGTTTCTGTTTGTTTTTTTTAACCAGTTTTTAATATGGAGATTAATGCATTTATCTCTCTTCTTGTCTTGAAACTCCTGCAACTGCTGTCAAAGATTTTGATGTTATGCTGCAGGAATTTATTAAAAGTCCTCCTGCAGAAAATAGGCTGTCCGCACAGGTATACAGTATGTCTATCTTTGTAATGAGTGTCAAGCACAATGTCTAACTGGCCCGCAACTGTGTCTGCTGCATCTCTGTCTTCATCTCTTGCTGGATGGTAACAGCCACACAACTGGCATCTATTGGAATTCATTCTCACTTCCTCGGGGGACACAGTCTGCTAAGATACGTCATTGCAGCCCAAAAACAGGAATTCACAGAAGTAATTAATGGCTGTTTTAACTCAGCACCTACAAGACAGGAAGCAAGTTTTGACTTGATCTTCTGTAATAATTAAGACACATGTCAGACAGAGAGGTTATAAAAATGTTGGGAATCAGTAATCATGTCATGATGAATGTTTTAACATAGTAAATCACCATAAACTAGAATTTTTTACATTGTCAAAATTTTTAACACATGAAGCAAAGCCTTAAATAAATATGCTGGTATAAACTTCCTGATGGGATGATAGCTAAAAAATAACTTTCCGGATATTAAAAAATGAGTCATACAGTACAATGAAGTATAACATCATGTCAAAATTAAACAATATCTACATAGCATCCGGTGTGGATGGACTTTCTGGTTGTATTTTAAATATCTGTAGCAAACAACTGCCTGACATCTTCAGTGACGTCTTTAATATTTCACTGTCCCATTCCATTTCAAAAGAACAAGCATTATCCATGTGATTAAGAAAGCAAAAATGGACTGTCTGAACAACTAAACACCAGTGGCACTTGTTCCAGTCATGATGACGTGCTTTGAGCAACTGGTTCTGGGAGACATTAAACAGAATATTCCAGGTAGAGTTTGTTTACCATCACAGCTGGTCCAAGGAGGATGCCATATGTCTTTCACTTCATATCATCCTTGTACATCTGAATAATAAAAACTTTATAGAACATCTCCGGATTTAACACTATTGTACCATTAAAACTGACCACCAAACTCCTAAATTTAGGATTTGACACCCGGCTCGGTAATTGGATTTTGGTCTTCCAAACCAACAGACCTCTGCATGTGAGAATAGGCAGCATCACATCCTCCACACCAGCACTGAAAAGGGCAGTGTGCTGAGCCCCATTCTGTCCACCTTGTTTACCTCTGACTATGTGGCCAGACACCCCTCTAACTCCATCATTATATTTGCTAATGAAACCACCATCATAGGCCTGATCAACAATAATGATGACATGACTTAAAGAAAAGAGGACAATCTGCTGATTCATGGGTGCCAGAACACCAGTCTCACTTTTAATGTCAGCACACCAAGAAGCTGGCCATTGACTTCAACAAGCAGAAGGCAGACCACATTGACATCTACATCAGAGTGGATACTGTTGACAGGGTGAGCAGCTTTAAATTTCACTGACGAACTGAAGTGGGGATAACACATTTCAGCTCTTGTCAAAAAGGCACAGGTCAGCTTGCACTTCTCCATCTGTTTTCACAAACATCTACAGGTGCACAGTGGAGATCATTTCCTGGTATGGCACCTGCTCGACCTGAGGTTGTAAAGCATTGCAGAGGGTGGTGAAGGAAACACAGAAAATTTCTGGCACCAAGCTGCCTTCTGTTTAGCACATATACAAACATGGCTGCCTTAGAAATGCAAACAGTATAATTGAAGACCTCAGCTGTCCAGCACAGCCACATTTCTCACTTCTCGTTTCTGGCAGGACCATTGGCAATCACACCAGCAGATTCAGGGACAGTTTCCACCAGGCTTAAGGTTGCTGAACAGTCAATCACAAGAATTCAACAAACTTAACATTTATCCATCTATCTATCCATTTCCAAAACCTGCTTTATCCTGAGCAGGATCACAGGACATAATGAAAAGTTTGAATAAATATATAATTGTTTTGCAAATGTATATTGCATACATTGACTATGACATATATATTCATATGTTAAGTATTATTTTTATCTATTTTTGGTATTGTATTTTTGTACTTTTGTCAGCTCTTCTAAGGAGACATGCAACTATGAATTTCATTGTACCATGTACACTTGACAGTAAACTGGGTATGACATTGTAATTACTAAATCTCGGCAGTAGATGAGAAATGTGATAAAGCAAAATACTGAATAGATTCAAGCTGTGCTATACCTGGAAGAAACATAACAACATGGTTGCCCATAAGACCTATCTGTTATGGTTCAACCACAGTTCTGTCCCTGTTTTATTTTTGTTAAGTTTATTTACGTATTTAGCTTTTCGCTGTTGATTGTTTTTGTCAGTTCTTCTATGAAAATACTTTTTGTTCAATTCCTTTCCATTGTAATTATCATTTATGTACAGTTATTTTGTAAATTCTACTGTAAGTGTTCCCTGTTTCTTATGTATTGAGGCTAAGGGGATAGGGCTCCCCCATGCTCCTGCTGGAGGAGTCCACCCTCGGCCCCATATAAGACCTTTGTGTGAAATATTCACTGTTGTTTTTTGTTAGTTCATTTCTCTTTTTGATTTAGGTTTGACTTATATTTCTGTATGTGTTTTTCCAATAGAGTCTGGCTGCAGACCTCCAATTTCAAACCCCTTTGTAGCTGCCCAGCTACAGGACCCTATGATTCAGGGGCCTGTGACTTAAGGTGTGAATTGGAGAGTCACTGGTCTCTCGTGAGAATTTACCATTTAATGGATGCACAGGACTAGACATTGGTTTAGATGATTGACCAATGTGTACATGTAATGACAGATATGGAGGCTGGGGATTTTGCTAATAAAACCTAATATCATAAATTAACAAGTGTACAACTTCTATAACAAAATCTAGTTTAATATTTGTACTGTAGCAGTGTGTTTAACCAACTAATATCTAAAAAAATACTCTCTTTTTAAATAATAATAATACTGTAACAAATATTGAGATGGAATGACTGAGACACATCCCAAACAGTAATGCACATTTATTTAATAACAAAAAGTCAACCATGAATTTGGGGCCAGGATGAATTTGTTTCTAATTTGTATCTTTAGCCTTATGGTCTCATTTTTGAAATTAAAACCTGTTTCTTAGTATTTGAGAGCCACAATCTCAAAACATGCTAAAATGCTAACCTACTGTGTGCTTAGCAGAATACTGTTAATAATTAAAGTGATCAACCTAATAATAAAAGTGAGAGCCCTACGAAATCCCTTCAGTATTTTAGCATGAAAGTCTTAGAGAAAGTGAATAGTGATAAGAACAGCAAGGGAGACACATTCACTAAGTATGAGCAGCTGGTTTTGTTAGGATAGCTTAGTATCCACAAGGGGTTTTGCCATTCACTGTTGATGTGACTTGCTACATGCAAAGACCAGCAGGAACATGCAAAAAAAAAGAAAGAAACAGTGAAATGCACAATATCTGTTGTCAAAATGTACAAAATCTCATTTGATATAGATAACTTGACAGCCTGTAAAATTGAACTAATTTTGATTGCATTTTGGTTGAATACTGAAGGGTTTGTTTAGCTCACACTGACCTGTCCAAGCACAAACTACATTGTAAAAAATAAACACTTGCATTGCTCAAAGAGAAAAGAAAATGGCAAACAGTCTTAACCTCCTTAGTGAGGAGATGTGACACTGTTTAAAAAGTGGGTCTCGGGATAATCTGTTTTGTTCACAAGCATAATGTTAAGCTCAAATTAAACTTGGGGCAGTATTCTTCTGTCATCTAGTGGATGGAAAAACATCATTCTGCAAAAAAAAAGGGAGAAAATCATGAATATTTCCATGTGTTCTTCCTCCCTGTGCTAAATTATCAATATTCATTAGTGGGGTGGAGCCTTCAACCAAAAATATAATGACGTGTGTAAATGAAAAGCTGTAAAGCCAGATTTAGAACAAACTGAATCTGAACCATTTGTTGAATCAAGTGATAATGATGACAATATTAATTAATCATTAGAAATTGACAGAAATAGTGAAACTGACGCATCTGACACTTGTGGAAGATGGCCCGGACACAGACAGGCAGACACGTTTATTAGCCATACTACTATTTACATAAGTGCACACGCAAACCCCAAAATACCCAAAAGTCCTCGCCAACAGTCCAATGCCTCACTTTCTTCAGGTCGCCTCCTTGCCTCCTCCAAGACCTCATCCTTCCTTCACTCCCGACACCAGCCCATGAACGGAGGGAGGCGGCCCCTTTTATAATCACCCGGATGTGCCCCAGGTGCCTCCTGACAATCTCCCGCAGGCACTCCCCAGTGTGGCGGAAGTGCCGGCTGCGCACCTGTGTCCCCAATCCTCTTCCCCCCAGCACTTCCGGGTGTGGCAGAGGTGCTGAGGTCCAGGGCTCCAAAGGCGTTGGGGCGCCCGCTGGCAGTGACCACGGGCCCCTACAGGGCTGAGCTTCAAAGCTCTGTATCTTACATTTACATTTACATCATTTAGCAGACGCTCTTATCCAGAGCGACTTACAACAGTGCTTAGTAGTCTACGACTGTTCTTCAGTCTTTAAGGCTAGGATTAAATCTACTGTCATTAAACAAGTTACCGCTGACCAAGTTGTACACAAAACCATGCTAGAAGAAAATAATAGTAAGTTGTTAGTACTAGGAGTTAGTACAATTTTTTTTTTTTTTTTTGAGAAAAGGGTAGAAAAAAGTATGGGGGCAACCAGGGTGGTTGCCCCCACGTGGTCTGGGGGAGGCGTAAGCCCTCCTCCAGTCCTCCGGGGCATCCCAGCCGGGTCGCCCCCCCCCCCAACCACCTGTGATACACTGTATGACCAAACCATCTTGGTTTGTTTGGTGACTTCAGTCACATGAAACTTTCAGCATGAGCAAGTAGCTGCATCTCAAAAAGACAAAATGATTGCGTTCAAGGGGAGGGGCAAGACAGATGTTAGCCTCCTAAGCACTGTTCTCAAAGCAGAAATTGGCAAAGTTCATGTCAGGGGAAATTTGGAAGTCACTAAGCCTTACAATGTGGAAGACGATAATAACACAATTTGCGGCAACAATTGTGCAGATCAGGCACTGACATTCTGCCCTCTCATGTGCAAGCAACAGAACAATATAAGAAAAGTGCTCAAAGAAATATGCTTCTTTTTTTGTCTTGGTTGCAACATAATTCTGAGCATTGGTGACTGTTTCAACACATGGCACACAAAGGACAAAGGATATCTGCATCAGTACAGAGGTGGACAGTAGACATACCTTTCCTATTGTATTTATGTGTATGTTTTTGTATTTCCGTGTTTGTTTTCTTGCTGAAAAAAAAAATCAGTGTTTTTGGCTAATTTTTCTGACGGTAGATATAACACCAAGGAGGGTGAAGCAATGGACAGGGGCAAAAAAAAAAAAATGTAAAGATACTGGAGAATTTAACATGTAATATGCTCTGCCACAGATGAGAAAGCACCTTATATTTTTATCTAATCAAGTAAAAAATAGCAGTCTTAAAATAATGTAAGCTCTTAGATCTTCAGGACAGTGTAAAATCAAAAGCCTGTAAATTCAAACAAAAATTAAAACATCCAACAAAAAGGTGCCAAAACATCTCAAAATAATTTCAACCATCCAATTTATTAGAGAGTAGAAAGGGTTAATCAATTACTGGTTATTGGCTGTATTTTTGTTCTTCACCTTTACTGTGTCACACAGTGGTTGACCCCAGGTACATCAAGAGAGCCCAGCTGCAGATTAGACAGTCTGAAGCCTCCGATCAATTCAGCAACCTGAGACATGCTGAGGCCTGTAAGATGACACCACTGTCAGTGGCATCTCTTTGACCCTGCCCACTTTCCAAGAGCCACTCCCTATGTTTCGCCAGTGTACTGATGCCTATATTGCATGCCCATCATATTGATTTCAATTCCTTTTAGCTCCTGATCTCCAACCTGTGGAATTGGTAGTTTAGAGGCCTGTGTATTCAGCATTTATTAAACTTCTAAACTATCGAGGTCTCTCAGTTCTGCATCGGAATGGTTGTGTCATTTGTTATTTATATATATATATATATATATATATATATATATATATATATATATATATATATATATATATATAGTACTGTGCAAAAGTTTTAGGCAGGTGTGAAAAAATGCTTTAAACAAAGAATGCTTTGAAAAATGGAAGTGTTAATCATTTATTTTCATCAATCAACAAAATGCAGTGAATGAACAAAAGAGAAATCTAAATCAAATCAATATTTGGTGTGACCACCCTTTGCCTTCAAAACAGCATCAATTCTTCTAGGTACACTTGCACACAGTTTTTGAAGGTACTCGGCTTGTAGGTTGTTCCAAACATTTTGGAGAACTAACCACAGATCTTCTGTGGATGTAGGCTTCCTCACATCCTTCTGTCTCTTCATGTAATCCCAGACATACTCGATGATGTTGAGATCAGGGCTCTGTGGAGGCCATACCATCACTTCCAGGACTTCTTGTTATTCTTTACGCTGAAGATAGTTCTTAATGACTTTGGCTGTATGTTTGGGGTCGTTGTCCTGTTGCAGAATAAATTTGGGGCAATCATATGCCTCCCTGATGGTATTGCATGATGGATAAGTATCTGCCTGTATTTCTCAGCATTGAGAACACCATTAATCCTGACCAAATCTCCAACTCCATTTGCAGAAATGCAGCCCCAAACGTTCAAGGAACCTCCACCATGCTTCACTGTTGTCTGCAGACACTCATTATTGTACCGCTCTCCAGCCCTTCAATGAACAAACTGCCTTCTGCTACAGCCAAATATTTCAAATTTTGACTCATCAGTCCAGAGCACCTGCTGCCATTTTTCTGCACTCCAGTTCCTATGTTTTTGTGCATACTTGAGTCGCTTGGCCTTGTTTCCACGTCGGAGGTATGGCATTTTGGCTACAACTCTTCCATGAAGACCACTTCTGGCCAGACTTCTCCGGACAGTAGATGCGTGTACCTGGGTCCCACTGGTTTCTGCCAGTTCTGAGCTGATGGCACTGCTGGACATCTTCCGATTTCAAAGGGTAATAAGCTTGATGTGTCTTTCATCTGCTACACTAAGTTTCCTTGGCCGACCACTGCGTCTACGATCCTCAATGTTGCCCATTTCTTTGTGCTTCTTCAAAAGAGCTTGAACAGCACATCTTGAAACCCCAGTCTGCTTTGAAATCTTTGTCTGGGAGAGACCTTGCTGATGCAGTATAACTACCTTGTGCCTTGTTGCTGTGCTCAGTCTTGCCATGACATGAAACTGTCTTCCACAACCTCACCTTGGCAGCAGAGTCTGGCTGTTCCTCATCCAGTTTTAAGCCTCCTACACAGCTGTTTCTGTTTCAGTTAATGACTGTGGTTCAACATATGTGTGACATTGATGATCATTAGCACCTGTTTGGTATAATTGGTTGATCATACACCTGACTAGAATCCTACAAAATCCCTGACTTTGTGCAAGTGTACCTATAAGAATTAATGCTGGTTTGAAGGCAAAAGGTAGTAACACCAAATATTGATTTGATTTAGATTTTTCTTTTGTTCGCTCACTTTGCATTTTTTGTAAATTGATAACAATAAACAATCATTATTTATATTTCTGAAAGCATTCTTTGTTTACAGCATTTTTTCACACCTGCCTAAATCTTTTACACAGTACTGTATATATATATATTTGCCAATTGGCAGACTAATCACAAGCATTATCTGGTAGTGAACCATCCAAAATAATCATATTGTGATTAAGAACTATGAATGTAATACTCCAAACTTCAAGTTGTCAAGTAAGCAAACTAGCCAACGTGGCACAGCATCACATTCTTCCTTCTCCTTGGGCTCTGATGTCTGAGGTTTGATCCCCATAAGTGGAAACAAAGGTGCGTACACTTGATGAGCCCCAATTAGTCCAAAACACATGTTGTGTACTCTTTGTAATATTTGGCAGGTACTGTATAACATATCTGTGATCTGCTTCTTGCACCTGAGAGCTCGTGGCAGATGTTTGGCCACTGGCCGACAAACCACATGTGTCACCTGGTAGGTAACCATCTAAATAAGCTGATTACAATTCAGACCTATGAATGTAATACTCCGATCTTCAGTCTGTCAAGTAAGTGAACCAGCCACCACAGTGCAACGTCAGAGGCTTCAACTCAGGCATTGACATCCAAGGTTCAATCCCCATAAGGGGAATCAAAGTTGCGTACACCTAATGGACCACAATAAAGGCAAAACACATGTTGTGTATTCTTTGTATTATTTGGCAGGTACTGTATCATATATATATATATATATATATATATATATATATATATATATATATATATATATACTGTATATATACTAGGGGGCATTGCCCCTCCCCCACCTGCCCTACACGCCAACCACTTCGTGTCTCTGCCACTCGCGTTGTGAAGAGGGGGGCTGAACACACCTCAAGGAGACGCGATCATTCCTATGAGACCTCCTCTTTAACGGTGATACAATGGGAAATATATAGATTTTTTTTTGCTGCCGTGCCGTGTGATCTGCATCTTGCGCAACGCACTTCTGTCATATCACCTATGTCCATATATTCAATCTGTTTTCGCTTTTACCATTTCATCAATATCGCACTGCATTTTGATTCTGTGTTTGGAATTACATCGTGACAACGCAACATATAACTGCCCGTGAGTGAATATCGTTTCTTTCGCTCTACAAGAAATGTGTCTGACATAACCACGCAGGGCTTTTCCAAAACTCTTTGCATAAGCTCTTATCTTGAGGGGCTTCTGGCCCCAGGCGTGGTTACATCTCTTGGCACGAAGACTTGTCTTGCGGGACATGAAAGTGTCTCTGAGACAATGACATCTCATCTCCTTCCAAAATTTTTTTTATAATAAAAAGATGTATATATTTTATAAGTCAACATTTTTATGTGTTAAAAAATTAAATGAATCAATTCATTTTCCAGGTAAAGCAACACATCACATTAAAAATGCCTACTGAATCCAGTTAGTAAGTTATTTAATTGTATGTTTATACAAGAGGTAACAATAAACCTTGAATACAAAGTGGTTCCAGGCCTCATAGTGTCTGAAGTACTCAGATCTGTCAGGGGCCTAAAAGTGACCTGACTGCCGCTGGATACTTCTCAGGTACATTGCCAGCCAAACTAACAACTGATGAAGAGTTTCCTTTTACTTTGAATAGTTTTTGTTCATCTACTTTGGTGTGCTACTAGGACAGTATGAAAGGGGAAATGGCAGGCTATTAACAATCTGCATGTTATAAAACACAGTATAAGCCATCCATCCATCCATCCATTATCCAACCCTCTGTATCCTAACTACAGGGTCACAGGGGTCTGCTGGAGCCAATCCCAGCCAACACAGGGTGCAAGGCAGGAAACAAACCCCGGGCAGGGCACCAGCCCACCACACAGTATAAGCCTTTTTAACGTAATATAAAACAATGAAAATGAGCATAGCATGGTTAATGATATATTTATAACCTGTTAATTTCTGTTTTATAATAGATACCTAAAATGTGTCTCAACCTTCTTAATCTTTGGCAATAAAGTGTTTCTAAGAATAAGCTTCCCAAAACTACTGCTCATATGGCCTATGTGTCATATCTGTCTGCTATAAAGAACTTGTAATCTCAGTGGTTCCATCCATGGCCATTCCATTCCAGTTATATTACCCAGTCACCTTATTTTATGTTTTAATTTGCAGAATGGAGGTTGGCTGTTGTGGACAAGATATCTGATGTATGGGTTTAACACAAAATTGCTCATTTAATGCACAGCAACAGAGTTCATGGGTATAACAGACTGTATATATGTGATACAGAATTTAAAAAAGCACTTAACCAAAACACCACAGTCTGGCCACTCAAGAAATTGTGTGTTCTTTAAACATAACGGATACCTACCATTACATTAAGTGGTCTACATTTATAAAATAATAAATACTTATCATTTGAAAGTGCAGTTAGATGCTACCATATTTAATTAAACATAACAGATACCTACCATTACATTAAGTGGTGTACATTTATAAAATAATAAATACTTATCATTTGAAAGTGCAGTTAGATGCTACCATATTTAGTTATGTAATGTCCAAAGAGTCTACTAAAAGTGATACTAAATGGACTTGTTATACTGCTCTATTTGGGAATTATGTTAATTACGCCATACAAAGTGTGAACTTTGTTGGTGTATTTTTAATAAGTGCCATTAACTAGGGATTAGCAGGACACTGATGTGTTGATACTTCTTTTTGTTGGATTATTTACACTTCTCATCTGAAGTCCATGTGTTACTGAGATCTAACCTCTATCTAAATTTAAAATGTGTTGACTTCTCTCTTTCATATAAGCCCCTTTCTGTTCTCTCCTTGGCTGTAAATTAGATCTTGCACTAATAGTCTAGCACTCTCCCTGAGTGTTCCCCTCTTTATTCGAAATCTTCAGTCAGCCACTGCTAGTAAATGTTTGTAGAAATCCTTGCTCTTTTACTGTGAAACTGAGATGTTCCTATCTTATTAAGTGAAATGAATATTCATATTATGTATAGATTTATTACATTTGTACAAAATTAGATGCAAAACTATTCGCATTCTAATCATATGTCAAAGTCATTGTCTGGCCATTATATTTTAAACATCTCTACCTAGGCATAGATTCTAAATATTTGAAGTCAAATTGAAAATAATTTATGATAGCCACAACTAGGAAAATAATCTTACTTATAAACCAAAATGATAAATTCTTCCTTATCAATATTTTTATTTTCAGGTTTAGACTATTCCCTTGTATCTAAAACAATGATGTATACATTTTAAGCAGGAACTGGATGGAAAATGACTGACTGACTGACTATAAAGTTCAATGCCACAAGTGTATTTTGGTATTCTCAATTTGATTAATCTACATTTAAATCAGTTTTAAGAGAGAGAATGTGACTATAGAATTGCAAAGAACAATTCAAATATACAAAATTGTTATGATTTGTGTCTTTTATTATTTTTGTGTCTTTTCTGGGCAGTTTTGGGGACTTGTATACAACTAAACATTTTTTTAACCCAAGGAATGTGATTCAGGTGTTTATTTTTCTCTGGGTGTCATCCTGTAAGTAAATTTCTAGTGTTATCCTGGAAAATCACTGTTTATATTTTAAAGGAGCTGCCATTTTGTAGCAACCATTACTATGCCGGGATCAGTTCCTTACTGAACTACTGCTCTTTCTGCTTTTTGACTGTTGGACTGTGGTTTGGTTGGCATTTAGGTTTGTTTTCATTTTGATTTAATATTTGTTTATATTAGCTAAAAGTTTTTTCAAGATATGCCGCCATGATGAAGAAACCTTTAGCATTGAAAAGACTGTAGATTAATTTAAAATATTACCAGCTGGGGCATAGTTTTGTCATAGAGACTGAAAATTAAGCTTTACAATAATCTGTGTGTATGAGGGATTCCAATACATAAATTAGTAGGTAGTAGGCCGATGATTATTTATTTCAACATGAAAAGTTTAGTGGTAGGTTTGTGACACTGTAACATGTTCCTTGAACAAAATGCATAGTGTCTGAAGCTCAATGATTTTTTCGTGTTTGTTTTTACTATCCACATGTTAGCGCCGGTAACTTTGTAAGTGCATATTTAGAATGGCAAAAGTGGTTCTGGGGTGTCCACTGTGGCTTTATATTTGGTTTTTAGTTTCATCTGTAGCATCAAATGAGTGATCTCAGATTTGTGTTGTGAATGTACTGTAAGTATTAAGGTTATTTAGTGGTGTAGTTAACACTTATGTGTTATAACATTAGAACATCTTCCCTCTAAGTCAGGGGTCTCAAACTTAAATTGGCTTTGGGCCACTGCTGGTACTGTCATGTCATACAGGGGTCAAATGAATGTTCAAGTACAACAAGAAATAGTAGTCAGTCAGTTATTTTCCAACCCGCAGGGGTCTGCTGAAGCTGATCCCAGCCAGCACAGGGCGCAAGGCAGGAACAAACCTCGGGCAGGGCGCCAGCCCACCTCCCTGCATGGAGTTTGCATGTTCTCCCTGTGTCTGTATGGGTTTCCTCCGGGTGCTCCGGTTTCCTCCCACAGTCCAAAGACATGCAGGTTAGGTGCATTGGCGATCCTAAATTGTTCCTAGTGTGTGCTTGGTGTGTGGGTGAGAGATAGTAATGAAAATAAAAATAACTAACATATTTTTCAAAAACCAAATTGTACTCTAAATGCAGTACTTTTAAATGTGCAATTCTTTTTTCATTAAATTAACTTAAATAAATTAACAAAACTTTGCATTAACCTAGCACATGCAATACCTGAATACATTTGAACTTATATTCTATTTCTGTCTAGAAACCTGGCAGTGTTTCTGCTTATACAGCTTTGCCACATTTGCCCCAATGGAGTTTACACTTGAAACTCTGAGTACAGCTTCAAGATTAGCATCAGTAAACCTCCACTTGTAATTGCATTTATTAAAGTTCATAGTTGAGAAAAGTTTCTCACACAGTTATATGCTTCCAAAAAGGCACATTACCTGACTGAACACTTTGGACAGCTCTGGAAAGGATGGAGGCAATTCTCTCAGAAACTGTCTAGTCAAGTCTGCTTTTCCCTGTGCCTCTCTGAACTTAGATTTTAGCTCACTATTGCATTGCAAGTCAATAAGTTCCATTTGGAACAAACTTGGAACACTGAAAAGGGGTCTGCAAACACCTGGAAGGTGTTGCAGTGTGACCTAAAGTCAGCAAGACGGTGATCAAATTCCTGCAGTAGGTTTTTCGATAGCAGATGTATATGTATCACTCCTGAATACTGTGCCATCCTCCACAAGAGATCTACAGGTTGGGAAATGAGTGAGATTTTTGGGAGAAAGCTGTGTTTTCCATAATTTCAATTCTGTGATGAAGGCTTTCACATTTTCATAAGCTGCTGTAATGAGCTGATCAGGACCCTGGAGCTTCAAGTTAAGGACGTTCAGCTCCTCTGTAATGTCCACAAAGAAAGCAACACAGGAACATCCATTCTGCCTTCTGCCATTAAATTTTTCACCTCTGTTCCCAACAGAAAAAAATCTCTTCAGGATATTTCCCCTGCTGAGCCAGCATACTACAGTAAAGTACATCACCATAAGTTGACTCAGTTTCTTCTAAAAAGTCTCTGAACTGGCGATGCTGTAAACTCCTTAACCTGATGTTATTGATACATTTCAGAACAATAGTGCTTGTTGATGAATAATGCAATGTAAAACTACTGCTGGATCAGCTTATCTCTCTTCTAATTTTTTTTTAACCAATGCTACCAGTCCATTTTGTTTGCGGGGCTCCATCTGTGGTGATGCCTACCAATTTGTTCGATGACAAACCAGCATGCTCAATCGTGTCACACAGCAGCTGATATATCATTGCCTGTGGTACAGCCGTGCATCTGACATAAACTTAGCAATTCCTCAGTCACATCAAAGTGGGCATTATCTCCTCTAATGAAAAGTACTAGTTGAGCAGTGTCGGTTTTGTTGGTGCTTCATCAAGGACCATGGAGTATGCAGTAAAAACTTTAGCTTTCTCACGGAACTGATCATAAATGTCATTTGATATCTCGTTTATTCGCTCTGCCATGGTGTTTGCTGTTAAGGAGATATTTTTGAACAAGCCTGTCTTTTCTGGACACAATATTTCAGCGACTTTTAACATACAGTCCTTAAGAAATTGCCCTTCAGTGAATGGCTTTCCTACCTTAGCGATTAACTCACTTATCACATAACTTGCTTCCACTGCACCATCAGCATCCTTCTTTGCTTTGAAAAAAGACTTTGCTGTAATTTCAGGCCTTTGTGTATCTGGCGTAGCTAGTTTTTCCCTCTCTTCTCTCTGATACTCATCATACTGTTCACTGTGTTTAGTCGAGTAATGACTTTTGAGATTATATTCCTTCAAAACAGTGACTTTTTCTTTGCATATAAGACAGGTGGCATTTCCACTGAATTCCACAAAAATATTGTAATGTCAATCTTTCTTGAAATTGTCTGTGTTCAGCATTTCTTCCTTTTTGGTTTTGGAAAGAGACATCTTTTTTATTGACAACCAAACAAATGAATTCCAAAAAAAAAATTAACTTACTTTCTTTTTATCAAAAACTGTACATTTGCACCAAAAGACAGAACTGAAAGATTTACGCTCATTTGAAATATTTTTTTATTTAAAATTATTCTTTTTAAACTAGTTTGAAGTAGGCAAAAACAGATAAATAAATTTACCGTTCGCTGGCCAGATTGTATAATTTTGTAGACGTAATATATATGGGCCAGTGGGATGGAGACAGGTGGCCGGAAATGGCCCGCAGGCTGGGAGTTTGAGATCCCTGCTCTAAGGTGTGGTTCTTTTTAAGCCTTGGGAAGTCGTCCTGTAGGGGTCATTTGTCTTGGCCTTCAGAGATTAGTAAGAGAGAGAGAGAGAGAAACAGAGTGAGAGAGAGAAAAACCTGAGCGCACTTGAGCTGGAGAGAGGCTGGGTGGCTCAGTGTCAGGATGCCTAAGCCAGGGAAAGCTTTTCATTTTCTGCATGTTGGAGGAGATGTGCTTTTTGTGGCTGCCTCAGAGCGGTTTTTTTGTGGTTATTCTAAAGCTGCTGTTTGCTCTTGGATGGAGCATGTTTTAATTAGGGTAAAAGCCTTACTATTTCTATGTGGGATTTTGTTTTAAATTTTTGATTTTTGTAAATAGTTCTTATGGACTTATTTTGCTTTTTGATATTTTGTTTTACCTTTGCCAATATACATATCAACATCGGAACTGTTTTTAAAAGACTGTTGTAAATAAACATCTACCTTTTTATAACAACTGCCAACTCTGTTTCCAATCACCTTAGCTCCCGGTTGGTCCTGACTACTAGCAGAATACCTACTCCCACAGGTGGTCTATGACACATTATTTTTTGTAAATTATTAATGCTTAATATTTTAATTATATAAAGAAATATTTAAGTAAACAAAAAAAATTAATAAGGATATATAGAATATCATGTAAAGTTTAGAATACTAGAATGTTCAGAATACTGTACATGCATAATATCATGGATTTACCCAAAAAATGAGCATCATTATTGAAACGTAACAGAAAACAAATAAAAATATTTTAGCATCCCATTCCTAAATATCTTAAGATGATTCACAAACTGCAGGTTAGGAACTCCTGACTTGGACTTTCTTGTGCTCTAAACATCTAGCTATTAAAAATTCTGCTTCTATCATAATACATACTTACTGTGTGTGTTAAACATTAATTTATTTTCTCCTTATCAGTAATATAGATTGGTCCTAAGGTACTTGTTCACGATGAAGTAATGAGGCATGGTTTAATGGGAATAAGTGTGAATTCTAAATGAAATTCCTTATTTTACATTATATTCAAATCCATGTGAATTACAGACACTTATTATAAAGTGTTACCCTTTGTGTAGTGTGCCCTTATTTTCTTCTCTGTTATATGTTCAATATTGTAAATAATTTAGCTCTATTATCACACTCAGTAATGGGTTTCATCTCATAATGTTTAATTGAGGTTTTCTACATGTCAAAACCTGTTCAGTTTCACCTCTTACTGTAGCATATCTGTAACTCCCATGAATGTTATGATCATTTATGTTTGTCATGTGGATTATATGACATTTTTGCAATGGAAAAACTCTTTACAGTAAGTGCTCAGGGATGAACAATAATTAGAAATCCCACACTAGGCTGCATTAAAGGTCAACCCAATTGTAAGTACTTTCTGAAATCCCCATTTGGGAAATCAGAGTAAAATAATAAAGCAAATGGGAATTGGTGTAACTCATTAAGTTTATATTAAATTATCCAGAGCTTAGTTTTTGGCAATTTTAGGATTACAAAATTTATTGTGAAATTTAATATATCTATGTTTTTTTGGCTGCTTTTCTCTATTTTTCTTTAGCTGCAGAGAAAATAACACAAAATATTTAAACCTAGAAAGCTGCAAACTTTAAGTAGGGTCATATAAGTTATGAAAACATTAAATCTTAACATCACTACCATCTGGATAAGAAATAAAATTCATCTGTAAATAACTTATTTTTGTTATTCTTTATGATGTCTTTTTAAACAGTTATATTAAATGTATAATGTTTTACTTTGTAAGTCACCTAAGTAAATAATAATTTTTTTTACTGTTTTTGGTGTCAGACATTTCTCCTTATTTGAATAATGTACATATTTGGCTTTTGATAAATTCTACATTTTAGTAGTATTCTTTATTGATGTCAGTTAGAAGATCACTGTCAAACCTATTTTCACTCTATGCATAAAAACAGGTAATATGTAATGTTTTAATTTATCCGAATGACACAATATCCTTCAAGATTTTTTTGTTCAATGTACTGAAATTTAAAATTAATCTTATAATACATTTTTCTTTAGAATAGAAGACAAAAAAATAGGTCACTTTTGTATGTCATTAATACACAGCTTGTATTGTTTTTATGTAAACATTCATTCCATCTTAATTCACGACTACAATTAGTTGAAGGGTGTTTGACATCGACGCTACTTAAAAAGTACTAAACCTTCCTGCAATAGGCCAATATGTTTTAACAACTAAACATGCTGTCTAGAAGTAGTTTGCTTCATTTGTAAAGTGATCCTCTATCACACTTCATCTGACCCTTGCAACACTAGGGAGGTATATTTTGGCCAAAAAATAATTACATTTTACCAAGCACACAGGCTAAATATAACATACTGTATGTTTTATGAAAACATAAGACAATCTTATTATGTTTCAGTCCAAGAATTTGCTTTTTAGGCATCATTAGCAGCATCCCAGCAGTGATGTTAGTTGTGTCTACTATACCTACTATATGTGTGACCAAACATCATTACTATTTTTGTGACTATTGTAGTGATACTGTACTACTGTCATTACTCTAAGAGGTAAAAAGATTGAAAAGATAAAGACACAACAGTCAAATGCAAAATCTGACCCTGTCATTCATTCATTAACATTGTTAAGTCTCAGAGACAGTGTGGCAACAGCAGTGACAGCGCATCTCTTTAAACTGAGTTCCTGTGCTTTATCTTTATTTGAGTTGTGATTAAAGATTAATTTTCCAAATGTATGTGGAACTGAACAGCAGAAGAAGTATATTCCTTCCGTGTGTAACACCGGAATTATGACAGGTTTGTATATGTGTACTTCTTCTTTAGGCTATTATCAGGATAAACTGGGAAGGTTTTTGCCAAATTCATGACAAGATTGCGAGGAAAAATAATTTATCCCAGCAGAGTTAAACACAAGGCAGTAGCAAACTCAGTATGAGAAACCACACACCCTTGCTCACACATGCTAATATAGTTTAGCACCGTCAATGAAATAAACATGTTAGAATGTAGGAGGATACAGGAGAGTCCCAAGAAAACCCACACAAACAGTACATTGGCCTTAAATCAAATGATATCCTCAAGGGCTGACACAATCTCGAGTCAAAGTGCAACTGTTTTTGGCTGCAAAGTGTTTGGATAGCTGTGTTCAAGTATATGTGCCTTTGAGTGAGCATATCCTCTCAACCTGGAACCTTTTCATGGTATTTGTTATTCTTTTCCATCTTTACTAGTAAGTTGGACTGAAGCTCTCACCTTATATCTTTTAAATGCAGTAAATATACATGTCTACACGTTAATTTAGCACTATCAAATAACAAAATGCCCATGCTATGGAGCAATACCTAAATGAATATAGTTTGCATTGAGCCACAAAACAAGATCAGTAATACAACAGCAGGCAAGATTATATATGCTGGTATTTGACAACCTGTTACAAGAAGAAAAAGCTGTTTGAAGGAGAAAACTACTATTTATGATGAGTTTGATTAATATGGAAACATCTGTGGGAACAACCCTTTATGAACCTTTTACACAAAAAAAAGAAATTGACAGATGTAGTAAAATTTAACAAAAATGCTTTTAAAATTACAGGCTGCAAAGAAATCTAAAATAGCGATCTAAGACAAACAAGATGCAAATTAAGATACTTATCTGTTTAACTCTTGTTTTCTGTTAAAAATGTTCTCAGGACTAGTGAGTGAATGTATTTACCACTGGCCCACTTAAACGGCTGAGTGGAGTACATGCAGTGTACTGTACACAGAATATTTAATTTATTTCATTATCTGTAGAACAGTGGTTCTCAAAGTGTTTTGGAACAAGAACCACTTTGTCAAAGACAAAGATATGGAGGACCATCTATGGCCAACAGCTACTCATTACTGTACATTTCTTATTACAATTATCACATTTTTTTCTGTTTGTATTTGTGAAAAATCAAAACAGTTGGCACAAACATTCATATAGTGAGTTAGTAAGCTGAACAGGGCTGTTTATTGGAAAGGACATCCTTAACTTAAGTACCTGCCAGGGCTGCCAGGTTCCTAAAAAATGTATAGGTCAAAGACAGCTTAAAAATAGTGTATTTGCCCCAAAAAGTAGCATAATGCCTGAGGTCGACAAAATGACATACTGGAAAGTGGGAAGGGGGTGTCAGAGCAAGAGAGTTAGGTGCATACCATCAAAGCCAGAGGAGATCCCCTCTGAGATAGTTCAGAGTGATAAAATGGGTAAACAGATGATCGCAAAAATTTGCGGGGTTTACATTCCTAGAGCACTTGCGAATTGTGAAAAACCGTAAATTTTGGATGTGGTCAAAAAAAAATGCCTATAAATGCCTATTTTTATAGATTAATCTCTAAATATGCCCCCAAAACACTCAGCTTAATACATTACACTAAAAGAAGAATGTAAAGGTAAACCCGTATACTGTACAGTACTGTACTGCTATGTCTCCTGCAGCGCTAGAATGTAAAATACAGATGTTACCCCTATATGTACTGTAATTCATGCAAGTGCGTTTTCTTTGGTATAAGTAGGGTAAATATGTAATAATTTAATCTAATTTAATAAAATTACAGTAAAATGTATGGGTACTCACCAATAATGAATGATATTGATTGAAGATGATGATGATGATGAATTAGCTGTGCAGTAAGATGAAGGTATGTAATGAAGATAATGACTGCACAGCAAAGCAGGGATTTACAGCTCCTCGCGTGACTACTTTGGCATAACTTTATAGTTCCTGGAGCAAATCCAGTTCTTCTCCTGGAGTGTCTTAAACTTCTTCTGGCACTTAGGTTCATTGCCAGAAGTCTTGGAAGGTGCAGGGCGTTTGGGCAGCATCTTAGGGCTTTATGAAGAACATAATGAAAAACACGAGAACACTCAGCGAATCACTCGAGATAGCTACATGCGGTAAACTGTTATGATGTGGGAATGCTAGGCTGCATCTAACAGAGATGCGTCACAGGGCAGCAGTCAATCAGAAGCAAGGAAAAATGAAAAACGCTCTTGGATTGGCTACTTTCACCATCCCAAGCCGTGTTTTCCTCTACAGTTGCTTTGTGTTTTCTCTACAGTACAGTATTGCCACGAAAAAAGGCATAAAAAATTGCGGAGGATATCTGCAGTTTCCACTAACAATTATTAGTTAGGTTCTAAGGAAAAATCTGCGAACAACTGAGGCCGTAAACCCTGAACCTTGTCTTCTCGGGGGTCTAATGTATACCATCACACAACTTGGAGTTCCCAATCAGAGTTTTTACAACAGTAAAGAACATATACAATAGCAAGGAAAGGGGTTCTAGATCAGGCATGTCAAACTCACTGCCATTGGTGGGCCGCTTCGACTGCCATACATGCGTCAGCGGGCCGCACTGTAACAAATACTATTATACTATTATACAAAGTTACTGTAGCTTTCTTTCCAATACTGAAAACTTTAAAAAATGTAACACTTACAGTTTAAAGTTTAAAGAAAAGCAATTTATTTCCATACAGTCTCCATACAACAGTGTAGAATTAGAGTCTTAGCCTCTTAGCTAGGTCCTTATTATATTATATTCATTATATTATATTCATTGCTTATATAGGAGCCTTACAGTGTGAGATTTATTTCTTTTGTCCCAACACTTGGCATCTCTTGTTAGTAACCAGTTCGTCAATATCAGGCTTGAAATCTTGTGCAGCTGCAACTTTTATGAGGGATGAAAGGTGCTCGACGGTAAGTCTTGAGCGATGTGGGGTTTTGGTAGCTTTCATTAACAAAAACAATTGCTCACAAAGGTAAGTGCTTCCGAACATTGACGGTACTCTCGATGCCAACTTACGGATCTGCACATATGAGGGTGGCAGGTAAGCATACAAGCCTGGCACGCCAACTTTGTTGTATTTTGCCTTCAGAATAGAATCTGACTGCACTTCAGTCAATTCCATTTAGATATTCTCAGGCGCATTCTCAACATTGTAAGAGAACAGCGCAATGCCCTGTTTGTGTGAACTGAAATCACGAAAATGCTCACTGAATTCATTGCTCAGTAATTCAAGTTGGAAAACAAATCCTCCAAAAATCAAATTTTACTTTACTAAGTTTACTTCAAAGTTTATATTGTAAAATAAGCCGATATGCAAAAAGCCACCTGACCTACAATAATTTTACAAACTCAAAATCACAAAAATATGTTAATAAACAACACACCAACTTCTCGCGTCCACTTCAGATCTTCAGCTGTAGTCTGCACTAACTGTTCGTTACAATACTAGCACAAAATTACATAAAACTAGAGCAAAAAAAAGTGAAAACATGCGAGCTATTACTACTCGTGATTGTCAGTTCTGCCCAGTGGCCAGTCTCAGCAGCCCAGTCAGTAGTGTAGCCTTAGCAGGGGTGGCTCTAGGCTCGTGGCAGCCATGGGCAGAGAAAGAATCGGTGGCCTCTTCGCTTGGCAATGTCAATACGGTATCTTATGCATGGCGGATGGCCACATCCGTTGCGGACACTGCATAGCCGCCTCGTGCTCATGACACGCTTCTATATACGCGGGTCTGTGGCCCATGATATTCTCATTACAGCAGATCGTTATACTACATATAGCTTACTGCTCCGACTCTAGCGACATTTGTAAATACAGTGTACTAATTAACAAGAAACAGCATTGTTTTTCGGCCACATTGCCGCCAGCTGTGTCGTTATTATCTCTTTCTGTTTTATATTCAATATATATTGGAGTGGCGGCCCCTGGGATTTGGTGGCACTGTGCAGGTGCACAGTTTGCACATGCCTAAGGCCGCCCCTGCTGCCCGCTGCTGCAGCCTAGCACTTCAGTTGCGACGTCGCGGCTCATTAACATTGGACAAGGCTCGTGGCTATACTAGCAGATGACGTTTCCAGTACCGTAATGCCATGGGAAAACGCGCTTTTGTCAGAAGGCAGAAGTAAGAAAAGTCAATAAGTAACACCAAAGATGCAGAATGATTCAATCACAAACAATAGTAATCATTTTGTACAAGTTCAGTGCTAACTAGGTTCTGTCATGCGGGCCACACAGATTTCTGTTGCGGGCCGCATGCGGCCCGGGGGCCGCGTGTTTGACATGCCTGTTCTAGAGGGATGGAAAACGTGGTAAAATTTTGTTGAAAGGCGGGTTGAAAAAATAGCCCAAAATACTGTGTTGCTTTTTAAAAAGTAGCCCAAAAACTCGCAACCTATAAAAGCCAATTTTTTTTCCCCACAGATGATGATCATATATAGCTCCATTGGGCAAGAAAACCACAGACCTGGCAACACTGGTGCCTGTATTACTCCTGCTGTTATTCCCTTGGGAAATGCCATAAGAAAAACCACAAAACGTCCAGCACAAATAGGACTCTGTTAAACTTGACTGCTCCTCAGTTCCTTTCTACTGTATGTTGCTAGCTAATTTTAATACTGCGACTCTAAGCCACCATGCTGCCTCTTCTGTTGGTTTTCTGTTGGTCTCCAACTGGTGTCTTCTCTCAGGTCTGCGTGGCATTTAATGTCCTTGTTTGAAAATTCAATAAGATATGCTAAATGGAAACACAAAAGTAAACTGGAGCTTCAGTTTTCAGCAAACAATGGCTCCTCTGTATGGAGGAGCCTTCAATCTGTTACTAGTTATAAAGAGATATCTCTCAGTGCTTACTCTGATTCTACACTCCCTGAGAAGCTTAACAAGTTTTATAGCAGATTTGAACAACAAGAAATCAAATATTAGCAGTCCCTTTCCTCCTGCCTTCCTGATGTGGTTTGGCCACATCATTTCTTCGCAAAATCCTCGGGGACTTGGGAAGTGGAGGCCCCAGCGTGAGCGTCCTGGTTGCTGGGGAGCCAAAGTCTCGGTCTGGGTGAGCGGAACCGGAGCCAGGGATCGGAAAGGCCATCAGACCAGTACAGTAAAGAAGGTCAGCTGAATGTAGGGTGACTCCCCTGGTGCATAGCCTGGATGGGAGAAGCAGGGGAGTCACCAGTAAAAGAAGGTATTGGGCATTGTTTTAAACGGCTGCTTACAACCCCTTCCTCTAGAATTTAGCGATTCTACAGTAAATTTTGGTGGAATCTTTTAAACTTCTGGACCCAACTACCACAAACACTCACAGCTGGGACATTAACACCACTTCGATCACTAAGAAGGCTCAGTGGGAAATGCATTTCTTATGCAAATTGAAGAAAAAAATATATATCCCAGCTCATGCTAGTACTACTAAGCCATAATTGAAAGTGTGATCACATTCTCCATTGTTGTCTGGTTTGGTTCAGCAATGGTTCTCTCCAAAAACAAATTACAGTGTGTTGTGAGTTCTGATGAGAAAATAATTGGTTGTGCTCTTCCATCTGTTGCAAACCTGAATGCATCTTGTGACAAAAACCATGTCAAAAGGGTCAGCATTAACTCATCTTACACTGTTCCAAAAACTCCCCTCTGGTAAATGCTTTAGGTCATTTAAAATTAATACTAACAGATAACTAAACAGTTTATTTGCTATAGCCATTGTACTCAGAAATCAGTAATTTAGCCCGTCTTCCATGCTTATTCGAGTGTTCTCTCATATACTGTAATAATTTATGAGTGTTAAGTGTGAGTGTGTATATGTACAGTATATAATATGTACATGTATGTGAGTACATTTGCATACACACTGTACACAAATATTCTTTCACTTGCACATAATTTGTACATCTCCTTTATATGTGTACTATTTTGTAACTCTTTATAATGTATGTTCTTTAACTTATGTTATTTATGCTATATGTGTGTTGTGTTATGTTATAAGAAGCTCCAAAGCCTACCAAGCTGATTCTGACATTTCAAAGTCCCAGGCTTTAGCCCATAATAAAGAATTTAAAATGGTGTTCTGGCACACACAGACTTTGAAAGTTTATTACATCAGAAGCAATGTGCATCAGTGTCCACATAGAATTAAGGGGATTGCTGTTGACAGGGTTGGCTCTACAGATGGACTTCAAGGTAGTTTTAAATAACAGTCCCACTTAGGTGAAGAAGTAGATAAGCTGGATTGTAGACAGACAGTAGGTTGGAAGGAACATCAAAAATGAGAAGGAAGCAATCACAACAACCATAAAGGATCATAGAGGAAAAGAGTAATGTAGAGGTAAAAGATGTTATTGTCTGCAAGAAAGCCAGAGTACTCTGTAATTGGTGTCTTAGAGGCATTTAATGTGGCCTTATCAGCAAGAAAGTTCTTTGAAGAAACATGACTAGGTCAGCACATGGATCATCTGACACAACTTCATGGGCCAAACCACTGCTATAGAAGATGACCTGTGCAAAAGTTATATCAGGAAAGTGAATTTTCCTGATAGAGGAATCACATCTCTTGAATATGTCATATGAACTGCAGAGAATGTTTAAACTGTTATATAACCAGGTCATGTTGCTTCAAAATAGATAAAGTAAATCTAGGAAGAGTCCTTATATTTACATTGAGCTGATGATATAGTTTGTCAGCCTTACTTAAAATTAATGGTAGATGTAAAGAAAGACCTGATTATGAATATTGTGTACACGCTTGTCTTCACCTTGTTTTCCAAGGAACAAGATTCCAGGATGCAAGAGGTACAGTTCACTATACACATTGTTTCATAAAGGGTAGGACCTAACTTAAAGAAGACCCAGAAGAGGAAGAAACTGAAAAGATAACCTCTGGGAAGGCAAAAGAATAACATTTAGGTGGGAAGGTTTTCTGTCTTCATTAAAAGGTAAACCAGTACACAAATGTCATTTGTGAAATCAAAATGAGCATAAGCTAAGTACAGAAGGTGTCTAAGGTGAAGCTAGATAAAAATAAAAGACAAAGAAAATAGAAGTGATTATAAAAGTTGAAATAGTTCTAGAAGATTGTCTGCTAATAAGTTGTTATGACTGAGTGCACTCAAAACAGCAAATAGGTGTGAGGCCTGAAAAATGGCCACAAAACTGGGTCAGATTTTACTGGGATCCCTAAAGACAGACCTCATCCCAGGCAGCCTGACCCCACATTTTACTGTCAGGTTTTGGTTTGTTTAGAAGCCAAAAAGGCTTTAAAAGTTCAAAATACTTTAAAAGTCCCCAATTGTACCAAAATGTCTTTTAAAAGAAAGGAAAATCATCAAATCTTTGGCTTGAGAAACAAGTCCACAAATAATCTTTATAAAAGTAAATTTATTTGAATAAAAAAGAGCTAAAATGACAAAGGTTAAGATATATCTAAAAATGCAACTCACAACAAACAAATCTAATCTGAAATGCACTGATCTTAAACCCAAGAAATAAGCAAAAATTCAAAATCCAGAAAAGGACAGAAATGCATTTCTGTGATTTCACACAAACTAAAGACAGCAATTCAATCAACGTGTGCAATAAACCCTAGTTATTTATGTGATACCAAGTAGTCACAAGAGAATTGTAATTTATGATAGTTTTGTTGTAGCATAATGTAAAAATGGAGATATTTACTTATAGGCTACTGTATGAAGTCACTCTCCTTGTTCAGTGAAATATTGGTAAAGCTTTACACAGTTTCACTGATATGCAAATGGCCTTGTTGTGGTGTCATGTTTATAGTCTGTGGTGTTTAATTGTGTAGCTGATTGCTTGTAAAGGGGGGAGCCACTGGTAATTAGTCAGGTATATCTGTACTCTTGCTGTCATATTTAAAGAAATGCACCACAGAAATTACAATAATTTAAATATGCATAGCCTTGCTAATAATTAACTTTATGCTCTTCATAAAATTTTAAATACCAAAGGGATTAAAGTATATTAATATATCATTAAGATATATTGCAAGTTATACCCATTTATAGTAAAATAAATTTTTGTAATGTATAAAATTATGGCACTTATCTTGGAAAATGAGCTTTTGGTCATAATTAATATAAATTAATTAAAAGCAAAACACACATGGTGATTTTAAATGCACAAGGGAGTGTGAGAACAGACCACTAAGCCATACTATTAGGCATAAGCAGTATACTCATGCAGGAATCTGCCTTACTTTGAGAAGGTTGCAGTAAAAGATTGTAGGCCTTGCTGACTCCGATACTGCATTAAAGTACTGCCACTAAATTACAGGCAATTAATTACAATCATAATACAACATGAAGTAAACTAGCTCTTGACGTATGCTACCCCATGAGTTCAGAGATCTATTCTTTTTCACGTAAGTATTCCAGCACAACAATTTAATTTTGAAAATCAAGGGTAACATCACACTGTAGACTTTAAAGGAGGCAAAAATGAACGTGTGTTGAAGAAGCACCTGACATCCATTCAGAGGACTCCTTCCAGATATTCTGCATGATATATTTGAAGGTATTGTGACAGGTGTGTTGTCACTCTACTCGAATGAGTTGATTATTTAATTTGACAGACAGAACATTCATATTAAATGTTTTATATTTAATTTCAAACAGCAACAAGGCACAGAAAGTTTATAAGTCAAGCTTTTAGTTGGGCATGATAGGCAGCAAAGGCCGTGAAAACTCAGTTTTGTTAAGGTTGTAGACAGCCTTACTACATTGTTGGAGATAATAATGGAACTCAAATTATAGCAGCCACACGTGTTTCAGAGAACACAACATTTTATCTGAACAATTTTCTTCTCCACAAGTTATGCAGTCAGAAGTTTGCAGCCAAAACAGTAATTAAAGAATATTATCCATGCTTGATTCACTTTGGACTACTGGTGTAATTATGTGCTAGGCAAGGCATAGCTTAAAGAAAAGAGAGAGTTAGCCCGTGATACTCACATTTTCATGAATATCTTCTCAATGTTGTAATTAAACACCAGTTTATTACAACATTGCAGCTTGACTGCTCTAACCACTTCAAATCACACTTGTATATAGAAAAGGAAAATATTATCCAAAACACCTGTTGAGATAAAAAGAATTATTCTCCATTGAAGTGGTATGTGGTAATTCTAGGTAAATTATCAACATCCAGGCCCCTGTATGTTTTTAAAAGGTTTTTTTCCTTGCATTTTGTCCATTTCAATTTGTTTGTAAATCGAATCACATCACACCAGTCGTAGCTTCTCTTCACTGGCTTCCCGTTTACTACAGGATTGAGTTTAAAATTTTGCTGTTTGTTTTTAACTGAGGTCCTCTGACCAGAAGTTACTGGTCATGCAGAGATCTAGACTTAAGCTCGGAGGGGACTGTGCCTTTGCAGCAGCTGCCTGGAATAGTCTACCCTTTTATATTACGCCAGCACTAAATTTGGTCGCCTTTTAAATCCAGCACTTCTGTTGTTTTAATTGTGCTCTACAAATGAAACTGACTTTACTTGACAGTTTCAAATGTGCTTCTTCTTCATTTCCAATGCTGTCCTCAAGTAAGCAATTTACATTTAGTGATAGGAAGTCTGATGGATCATCTTTGCCGATGCCTTTCAGAGATTTTGAAGGCCTAGTTTAGATCCCTTAAGTAGGCTTTCTCTGCTCAAGACTAAAGCCGTTTATTAACCAGAGCCTTTCAGAATAATACATGTCCATTAATACTGGGATACACTTGGTAGCTCTCATGTGCACAGCTTCTAGTGCTGCTGTCTTTTTTGTGTTGTGGTGGCCAGAAGTGCACATAGCTTTGCAGATGTGGAATTAGCCCTGAATTGAGAATTAAGCCATAAGTTAACATCAAAGACAATCAGATCCGAAATCTATTTTTCTGATGTGACCAAGTCTCAAATTAATGTGTCTTCCCATTGGGGCTTCAAACCCAGACATATTAAATGTGTGTTGTTACCAACTGTTGCCTGTTTGACTGGCTTTTTTCAAAGGTAAAATTCATCTTCTGATTGTGAGGGGACATTGGAAATTTGCCAAATTATACTTATACCAGGACAGATTCCATTGCAAATGGCATATTCAACATTTATTTTACATGTTTATACCTAAGTAAAGCACTATAGTATAATAATTATTTATCATAATTCCACTCATTCAGCCTTTATAATAATTTAGTGTTTTTCATTGCTTCCAACAAGACAATGACAACACAGATAAGGACACCAAAGGTGTCAAAGTTGCAATCCTAATAGTATTGCAAGATGCCATAATACCACTGCAATTAATGTGTACTTCTGAAGAACATTCAGTCAAAAAATCACTTCTGTGAGTCATTATGTTTCCTGTTTATTTTCAAGCTGATAATTCCAGAAGTACTAATTTAACATTTTAGCAAAAAAACATTTTGAGCAAGCAACTGGATAACAAATATATTTATTGGATGACATGAGTAATGTGAATTTTATTTTCTTTTAACATGGGGGTTTTTCAAATTGCCATTGCAGAGCACTGGTCATTATTGACTTCTGTTATATCGTAAAATTCTATCTCTTCGTTCTACATGAAAACATGCAACTAAAAATTATTCTCAGCCACCATTACAAAGTGAATGGAGTAAGTAACATAATAAAATATTTTTTATGTTAGCATTATGTCAATGCTTACTTACTGATTAAGAAAACTTTTAAAGTGGAGCAGACCTTATTTTACAAAAAAAAAGTTTTGAACTGCTACACTTAAATGCTGTGTTTACTTACAAATGTGTAACTATGACTTAACTTTTATGTTGATTTAATTCAGATTTTTTTAACATTTTTATTTACCCTAAATATTTAAAATGGGTAGACCACTTTGTACAACTGCTAATCTGATCCAAGGCTATAGCAGTTGACTGTCAGAAAAATAAATACACATAGTATTATGTCTAAGAATAAGCTTGCATACTTTTCTTTCATGAAATATAACATTAGAACGTTAGAACAATCTACAGTACATGAGAACATTATTATTATTGTTATTTTCCAAAATAACATCAAGCCAATAGCCACAGTATTTGGTAGCTTATTCTATGTATATATGGTTCTTTGTGTGAAGAAAAACTTCCTAATGTTTGAGTGAAATTTTCCCTTAACAAGTTTCCAATTATGTCCCTGTGCTCTTGATGAACTCATTTTGAAATAACAGTCTCGATCCACCATACTAATTCCATTCATAATTTTAAACACTTCAATTATGTCACCTCTTAATCTTCTTTTGCTTAAACTGAAAAGGCTCAGCTCTTTTAATCTTTCCTCCTAACTCATCCCCTGTAGCCCTGGAATCATCCTAGACGCTCTTCTCTGGACTTCTCAAGTGCTGCTAGGTCCTTTTTGTATCCTTTAGCTAAAACTGCAGTACTCGAGATGAGGCCTCACCAGTGTGTTATAAAGCTTGAGCCTTGGACTTGTACTCTACACATCATCCTATATAACGTAACCTTCTGTTAGCCTTCTTAATGCCTTCTGAACACTGCCTGACAGTTAATAGTGATGACTCTACTACTACTCTACTACTATGACTCCTAAATCCTTTTCATAGGGTGTTCTTTCAATTTTCCGATCTCCCATTTTGTATTCAACTCTAACATTCTTACTTCCTTCATGTAATACTTTACATTTACTTACATTAAATCTTCACAGTAAATAATCATTTCCAATATTCATTTTTTCAAGTCATTGTACGTTCTTTGATATCTTCATTGGCTTGTTAGTCCCTTTTGACTAGTAAATCAAGGTACTGCACGCCAGGATTATTTGTCAAGCAGTTCCATATTTGTGTTCTTTCAAATTCATCAACCACCTCTGATGTAACACACATTGGGAGTACTCATGCTTCACAACTATATAAAATGTTTTATTTTGAATTGCCTACATGACTACTGTGTCTTCCTCCTATTATCTGATTCATTTTTGACATTAACATGGCAGATACATTCTTATTCTATTTATTATCAACTTTTTTGCGCAGCGGATTAAAAAAAAATAATGTAATATCAGACGAAAATCTGATCTTACATTCTTACATCTGATCATTTGACAGTCACATTTCTAAAGATTTGCAAAGCACACGTTTTATCTTCTGTGCACACATCAATCACATTTACCCATAGCTAGATTTAACAAAAGCTGTGGACGGTGTAGGCCTACTAATTAATTTAAAAAGCAAAATGAATCAATTAAACATTTTGTAGCCCAGTCAGAATTAATCGTTCTTTTTATTGTAATGTGATAAATTAAATTAATGAAAGCTATCCTCAGTCAGTGTGTTAGTTCCAATTCTTTCATTACAAAACACTGGAAATTTAGAAGGTGAAGACAATTTTGCAAAACACTATAAATTTGAATGTAAATCAGGGGAAGTTCCATCCATCCATCCATTTTCCAACCCACTGAATCCGAACACAGGGTCACGGGGGTCTGCTGGAGCCAATCCCAGCCAACACAGGGCACAAGGCAGGGAACCAATCCTGGGCAGGGTGCCAACCCACCGCAGAATCAGGGTAAGTTGACAAAGAAAATTAAGTTAATACCATATTTTACTCACTGTGCAATATTCTACCAAAAATCAAAAAGGTTTGTATCACTATCCAAAACTTTTATTTCTGTTTTACTAATGTATGCAATATTTTATTATGCACAAACTTAAATAGCTGTATAACAAAATGTATTAAACCTCAAGCCTAACTTGCAGACATCATAAACATACATGCTGCTTTCTAAGGCTACAATAGTCATTGTAAACTATTGACATACATTGATACAGCAATGCAAAATTAGTCTCTACCTTACATTTTTACATTTAAAATTAGATAGATAGATAGATAGATAGATAGATAGATAGATAGATAGATAGATAGATAGATAGATAGATAGATAGATAGATAGATAGATAGATAGATAGATAGATTATTAATCCCATGGGGAAATTCACAATTATTACTATAAAAATCAACTAATCGAGTGTTTACCAATATTGGCATGTTTTCTGAATGTAAATTAATGTTAGTATGAAGTACAACACACAGTAGATTTGGTAGGCTTGTCCTAGGTAAAAAAATACTTTTTTGGACACTCTTTAATTTTAAAAACTTTTTTTCTATATAGTTATGATGTTAGTTATATGTAGTTTATAAAACACTTTCAAAAATGTGACAGCCGGATGCGTGTGCATCACTTACCTGGGGAAGAGATGACAGCAGGATGGGAAGAAAGCAAGCCGGCGGAGGCAGTGAGATGCTCTGGGCAATGTTCTGTTGGTAAATCTTAGGCATTCTTGTGGATGCTACTTTGACACCTACCACCCACTTGCAGATTATTGTACTGTACACCATGTATACCCCATCATGGCAACGGTATTTCCTGATTGCAGTAGCCTCTTTCAGCAGGATAGTGCCCCTAGCCACACTGCAAAAACTGTTTAGAAATGGCTTGAGGTACATGACAAAGGGATCAAAGTATTGACTTTGCCCCCAAATTCTCCAGATCTGGAATCCCCAATTCTAGTCAAACATCTGTTGGATGTGCTGGAAAAACAAGTCCGATCCATTGAGACCACAACTCGCAGACACCTTTAGAGGTCTATGCCTCGACGGGCAGCATGAGCTGGAATTACAAAATATTAGGCAGTTGATTTTAATGTTGTGGCTGATTGTTTAAACAATCTATACTACTGTACATGTTAAAGTTCTACAGCTGTATACTGGTATGGCATGTCTGGCATTTACAGTAAGATGGTAATGCTAATTTACCTTAGTTGTTCATATGCTGTGCAGTCTCATTCCTGGTTTGTGGTAATGCTAGAACGTTGTTTGGTATATTCACTGTTTCCAGTGTACTGAAATCTGCTTCTCTTGTGGTTCTTTATTATCAACAGGAAAAAGATCTCATTTTACAGAAGCTCTTTACACCTCCTTTTTACTTGGTATCATTGCACACAGTTTAGTATCAATAAATACACTACAGAGTATTTTTGTCATGAACATCACTGCCAATACTTTGTACCTCACATTGACTCCGACTGTACCTTCTTAATTGTTAAAATTAAACAAATATACCTGGAGGCAAGTGCACCGTTCATTTATTGTATACTTCAAAGTAAAAATAGACTTAAAAAATACCTAAATATCCTCTTTCAATAATAACCTGTTCTCCCAAAATGTGTTCCTGCTTTAGACTCTTTGATTAATGATGTTTTATATATTCATGAGAGGAGAGAAGTTTCATTTCATTTAATACATATTCACTTTCAGTATTTTAACTACATTTTGGAAGGAAACAAGGTTTGCTTTCATTACTGATGAAGAAATGTTTCTTCCAATTAATACAGGTATGCTATTAAATATACAGTTTTTCATCTGTGTTCCAGATATATAAACAGGAGGAATTGGATCTCAACATCCATCAATCCATTTTTGAGTAGAGTAATATCCTTCTTAAACACTTTAATTCATATTGAATAATCGTAAATGACATAAAAATGCAATTGGTAGAATCTGGGAAAATCTTATTGTTTCCACAGATGCTTTTGCACACGTGAGACAATATAGAATATGCAAAAGCACTGAATATTTCTTAACATATCACTTCTTAAAGAAAAATGAATGTCTTTTAAAAATATAGCTTTTAACATGACCAATTATATATTTATTATAGTAGCACAGAAAATGCAATACCTTTTATAAATGCAATTTACATTTTAAGTATAAATGAAAAAAAATGAGAAGAGGAGAGGAATGAGAAAAGTCTGGGCAGAAATACATTTTACGTATAACTGTTAAGTAGTTCCGTATCATGCTATGCACATACACCAAGCATGTAAAATAAGGAACATCTGAGAAAATGCACATCAGATATTAGTCCACTATAAAAAGTATAGTTGTACATGCTGGAGAATCACGGAAAGCCTGTCAAAAGCTATGTGCTCTTACAATAGATGTAATAAGAGTCTTGACAGAGTCTATTCATGGCATTTCATACCTCATTTCATTTCTGGCTGACATTATAATTTACTTCTTGAATTAAAAACCTGTTTTAAAGTGATATTTTAAAAAGAAAAAAAATATCATATAGCAGTGTGTACAAATATATTATTAGGCTCTTAATATCTTTAATATCTTGGAAATTGTTCAGAATCTTGATAATGATAGCACTGCTTTTCATTTTTTTTACAATGTATATGTAATTCATATTTTGTAAGTGAGCCATACATAGAATATCAATTTAATTAATCTTCTGTAGTCATATAACAAACTGCATCACTCTTATTCACTTGTATAATCAATTTAAACATACATTAATTGGATTAATCAGGTAAGGAAATTAAAGATAACAGAGCTCATTCTGGAATCTGTCAAATATAGGACACTAATCCTTTGAGTAACATGCACAAAACCAACAGAAAAACACACATAAAACAGGACAGTTTGAAGATACCACTCTCTCCATCACCCAAACACCTGCATCACCAAAACCTTTGATGGTGGGGTGCAAGTTTTTAGATCCTTAGAGGAAATTAACACAAAGCACTGGAATAAGACATGAAGGCATCCTCATCCTAATGCTGTAATGCCATCCTTCAGTAAACTCAATCCATATCTACTTTCTTTTTAAAATTCTCTAAACCACTCAGTAATTCATCTTTTGTTACCACTTGCCTAGTTTGAGGTCACAGGAGAAATTAGGCATCATCAACAGCAAGGCTGAGAGTAAATATACAAAAGCTCTAATTCAGTTCTCTCAAACATGGTTTACTGTACTCAATAGTTTAGATGTATGTTACAAAAGACACAAAATTGTAGAAAGTAAAATTTTTACAGGAGTATATTGTCTGTTCAAATGCAGCAACACATACTCTGTTGGATTTTTTCCATGCTCCAATCTATTCATTCTGTTCTATCATTCATCCCATTAGATAGATAGATAGATAGATAGATAGATAGATAGATAGATAGATAGATAGATAGATAGATAGATAGATAGATAGATAGATAGATAGATAGATAGATAGATAGATAGATAGATAGATAGATAGATAGATAGATAGATAGTGTGGAGGATTGCCGGCTTTCCAGTCCGGCCCTCACCCCCAGGCCGCTAGGAGGAGCCCTCCGGACAGCATATTCGTGCCCCGAGTTCCAGCAGGGCCTCATGGACTTTGTAGTGTTGTGACACAGCCCTGCTGGATACCTTGGGGGCCGCCAGGAGTCGCTGTAGGGGGGCTAGTGGGCTCTTGCATGCCCTATAACCCGGGAGTGCGTGTCAGTCACGTGACTGGAGGAAGCGACGAGCTCCCGGGATGAAGAAGAGGACTGTTTGCCCTGACCCGGAAGGAAATGGACTTGTGGGTTGTGCTTAGAACCACTTCTGGGTCAGGAGCTATAAAAGGACTAAGGAAAGCCCAGAACACTGAGCTGAGCTGGGAGGTAGGGTGGCGAAGTGTCTGGGCGAGGAGGATTGTTTTGAGAGAAGAGTTTATTGTGTATATGAGTGTGGTGAGGAGGGTGCTTTGTGCACTGTATAATAATAATAAAAATATTAGTTATACTTTTACCTCGTGTTCAGAGTGGTACCTGAAGGTTCGAGAGGTGGACAAACGCTACATCTGCTACAATAGATAGATAGATACTTTATTAATCCCAAGGAGAAATTCACAAAAAAAATTTCTGTTTTTCCATTTCTGGAAGAACAGGTAAGGATATACCTCACTGACGATGAGACACACGATGATGACACATTATGTTTTTCTCTTTGTCTGAACACTCCACCAACAAACATAACTAGTGATCTCTGCCAGAGGTAATTGCAGAGCAACCTTTTATGTTTTATTTATCATAATTAAGTTACTAATAGAAACAAACAATCAAAACTGGGTAAATATCAAAGTGTTGTTAAACAAAAAAAGGCCTATATGCTGCAAATTTCTTTGTATGTTCTAGTATCTTGTGAGACATTCTTTTTGAGGTGCTTTACATTAACAAATAATTGAAAAGTCAATGTTTGTTATCGCCTTTTAGCTGAGGTGTTCACAAGGTCAGATTTCTCGGTCAGAATACCAGAATAAGTAACTATTTTAACCTTCATGTGGCCATTTCCAGGTAGCATTAATCAACATTAACATTAAAAATATAAAAACAAATGTGGCAATTTGCTATTTGTCAATTTGTATAACAACATAAGAACTTTGACAAATGAGAGAAGACCATTCAGTCCATGAAGTTAATAGCTACTAAGCTGCCCTAGTATCTCATCCTCATCAAATTAAGAAAAATCTTTCTTAAATGTTGTCAAGGTTTCTACTTCAACTAAATGTCTTGAATCATGTTCCAGAGTCCCACAACTCTTTGTGTAAAGAAGTGCTTCCAGGAATTTCCACTGGTGTCCTTGAGTATGTGATTCACCCTTAAGCTGCAAGAATATTGTTGGATCTACTTTATCAATGCCTTTGAGAGTTTTAAATATCTGGATTAGGTCCCCAGACATTCTCCTCTGCTCGAGACTAAACAGATTTAATGCTCTGAGTCTGTCAGAGTAGGACATGTCCTTGTGTTCTGAGATGCACTTGGTTGCTCTCATCTGCACAGCTTCAAGTGCTATTATGTCTTTCTTGTACTGAGGTGACCAGAATTGCACACAATACTCCAGATACAGTCTTACTAGTGCATTATATAGTTTGAGCATAACGTCGCTTGACTTAAATTCAACAATTTGTATGATGTAACCTAACATTTAATTTGCCTTTAAAACTGCTTTGGTATATTGCTTAGCCGATGAAAATGTTGTGTCAACATATACCCCTAAATCCTTTTCAGAGGTTGCTTCCTGTATGACAGTGTCTCCCATCTTGTATTTGTAATTGATGTTCCTTTGGCCTGTGTGTAGCACTTTTCACTTTTCTGCATTAAACTTGTCCAGTTCTGAAGGTTGTCCAGGTCTTTTTGAATTCATATTGCTGCCTCCTTAATCTCTGCCGTCCCTGCAATTTTCTATGAATTTCACAAGTTTACTAACTATATCAGAATCATTGTCTTTAATATAGAAAACGTAATGGTCCAAGGAAAGACCCCTGAGGGACCCTGATGAGATTACTCCATGTGGAGCATTCTTCTCTGCCAGCTAACCAACTAGACATCCAGTTTTGTGGTGTGGGACTGTATCAAAGGCTTTTTGAATATCTAGGTAAGTCATATGCTTTGTTTTTGTCAATTATTCTGGTTACATCTTCAAGATTTGTTTGACAGGACCTTCCTCTCATAAACTCAAGTTATTTCTTATTATAGTTTCCAACATTTTACATGGCACAGAAGTAAGACTTATTGGTCTGTAAAGATCCGTTTCCTCTCCCTTCTTGAAGTTTTGATTCACATTTGCAACTTTCCAATCCTCGGGTACTTCTCTTTTCTGAAGTGACTGATGAAATATGTGTAATAAGGGTTTATAGATGGCGTCTTTCATTTCTTTCAATACAATTGGTACAATCCCATCAGGTCTAGCGGTTTTATTAGTCTTCAACATATTGAGGGCTTGTGGAACATGTGACTCTTCTATTTTAAAATCTATGAACTCAGAGTTTGTTTTTACTTCTGCATGATGCATTCCATTTGTTTCTTTATTTACAAATACTTGGATGAAATATTTGTTCAGTTCATTCGCTACTGCCCTCTCATTTTCAATGATTTCTCCATTTGTGTTCCTGAGGTTCCTTAAATTCCCTTTTATCATCTTTTTACTGGAGTAGTATTGAAAAAAAATGCTTGCTGTTTGTCATGGCTTCACTAGCAATTTTTATTTCAGTTTCTCTTTTGACATTTCAAAATGTTTTTTGACCTCTTGCTTGAGTATCCCATATTTCTATATGTCAGGATTATTTGTCATTTCTTAATTTTCTTGTACAGTGATCTTTTCAGTTTTACTCTTTTAATAATGCTCCTGTTTATCCAATTCAGTTGTCTTTTAGTCTTTTTCTTTTATTGCTTTTCTGAATAAACTTATTTTGAGCTTGATATGCAATTGTTCCTGATCGGAAAATACATTTGCAATATTCAAATTACTAAACATACTTATATATCATAAATCAGTTTCCTTAATATTAGAGTATGCAATATAAAGGAATTAAAATCTCTCTGCAACCTGTTTTGATGAGAAATGGTTGATTACACTTGACTGTGTTGAATAATTTAAGGAGTGTTGGCATTAAAAGTATGTAAAAGTAGCAGTATCAATAGATGTAATCTTTATCATATTTAGTGTGAATTATGATAGCAGAAAAATCAAACTACAGTGATCAATTTAATGTATGTATAGTAAGATCAAAATTTTATTTTGATTACAGCTATAGGCATTTTATATAAATATTACTTCTTGTGGCCGACTCTGCTATCCAATTATAAAACATTTCATGGGCAATTAATTATACCTGGAATCAAATTTGATCAATTAAAGTGTATCTAAGGTTAAAGGACCAGTAGCTTATCTTAAAGAGGACTTTAAAATATAAAGGAGAAGCATTGCTGCATATCCCACTGAATGTTTATACAGTATTTGTGCTCTTTTTCAACTTCTTTGGACTGTTTTGTTTGAACAATGTTTTATGTCACACTTTAGATTTTTAATGTGCATAATCTGAAAGGTTTAAAAGTAAATTGGAATTAGGGAGCTAAAGTGGTTGACAGTAATGAAAAGTACTTTACTTCAATATTAAAATTAAAAACAGCATTGTTTTTTTATTCTTTTTTTATATACTGAAAAGCAATACGTAAAATTCTATGAAGTGCTGTAATTGAGTGATGTTGGGAATCTAACAGGGATGTGAATAGTACAAAACAATTGGATTACCATAAATTGAACACAGAAAATGTCAAGAAAGACGCCCAAGAGACTAATGTCAGGTTACCTGTGACTATCCATGTACTGTAAGTGAGGAGACTGTTCTCTTACCTGGCTTCTCCTCGTACATGTCCTTATTCTGAGGCATAACTTCTGCAGGAACAGATGATCACCCAACTTTATGAAATATTGTGTTTTGGCCTTCATACTATACAAAAGTAATTAAATAAACAAACATCACACAGGCGACACAACCAAATCACCTAAGCAGTCATTCTTAGTATCTGAAAAATCTCCACACAGCAGTCACCTTTAATCCACTCCCTCAATTGATGACCACATCCAATTTAACTCCAGAATAAGAAAAACTCCCACTTGAAATTATTAATCAACAGTTACCCTCGGCAGCCATTTAGTAGACAAAAGTTAGAAATGTTATGAATTAAGTGGACAGGGAAAAAGGCCGACTGTAATATTGACATATTTTAATGAAACCTGTGCAAACCATAGTTCCACAAACAAAAGGGTAAATGCTGAGTCTGGTCAGCATCTGTTAATATCATCATATTGATGGCACTGGCTCATCAATTCTAACCATCCATTTTACCAACTCTAGAGCCTGAGATAATCCTGGAGGCAAGATTCAGTTTTAGATAGATCACCACAGCACACTCCTGAACATGAGAGTCACCGTTTCACATGAAATTCAAAAGCGAAAAGATTTGACAGAATTAGTTTTTTCCTTAACGCTAATAAATGTACTTTCTACTTCTCATAGTGTCTATTCAACAATTAGCAGATTAGAACATAACCTGAGTGACATTAGAAAGGCCTGTCCAAATGGATTCCTCTGGCCAATATTTTATTCTCTGTTTAAAGACAGGAAGCAATTAAAAAGCATTTTTAAAGGAGTTAAATTAAGATAACTTGAAAATGATCTCAGATGGGTTAAAATCTAAAGTGCATTTTAATATGTCAGCTATCCATTTCCAACTATCTAGAAATGATTTACAGTTGTATCTAAATGTTAATATTCCATTCTGTTACAATTATATTTTAACATAATTACAGATTAATGATACTGAATTTCCAAGATAAAAGTTAAGGTAATTGATACTACAGTTGAGGTATAAGCACATTATAACAAACGAATGTGTTCTACTGGCCAAAAATGCTAATTATAACATTTTCAAATCTGATGTGGTTGTTTCTGAAAGGTTGATTAAAAAATTTGTCACTTTAACATTCTAGTGTATGGCCAAGTTATTATGTTTTGAAGTACCCCCACCTACAGAGAGATAAATGAATAAATACTTTTTATTTGTGCTACATGCAGTACTGAAAGTAAGATTATTTTTCTTTTGTGTTTTGCAATATTCCTTTTTTTGACAGAGGAAAAACATCTTAAAACAACTTCATTACTTTTCAGGATTTTTAATTTCAGGCATGATGTCACCTTGGCCACCTTACAATGATATGTTTCTAAATTGGTTTCAGCATTTTTTCAGATTGAGATGTAAGTTGAGTTTATCTTATAATAGTTCTATTATTCCAAGCCGAGGTCTATTTTATAAATTATTACCAATTTCAACAGAATAACAATAGGACCATTTAGTGAATTTCTATAATTGAGATCTAAACTTAATTAAATTTAAATTTGATTTTGTTTTGTGTATTAAATAGAAAATGTGATCATAAGCTTTTGTTTAAATATCTTACTTAGGTGGCAGTTTAGTATACCTAAAAAAAAAAATCCATTTATTACTCATTTACTCTTATGCAACAGGACCTTAACAAAGACTTGTTTAGGTGCTAATGATACTTAGAAAACATCAGTAAAGCGGTTATTCATCTGTGCAATGTGGCCTACTAAAATAACTTCATTTCGCAACGGTCAACGGTGGCTTAAGTGAGACATATGTCACTTGATGTAGCATACCTCAGTATAAGATGTGTGAATCCTTAACAATTACATTAACAAGTAATTTTACCAGCATATTAAATGCCACACTGCACCGAGGTAAACAACACTGTAAAAAATGTCAGTAAATTTAATGGTAAAAATACTGTAAATGATGAAAGTAAAAAACCTTTTCTGAAAAAAAGGAAAGTTACCTTATGTTCTACTGAAAATTACCTGCATTTCTTAAACAATACATTTCCTTATTTTTCTGTAAAATCAATATTTTTCTACCTTCAAAATATGCTACATACCGTTTACTGATACATTACAGTTACACTGAAAAAATTGCTGTTAATGTTACAGTGTAAAACTGTTACATAGTGAAGGCAAACAACTGTAAAATTTTAAAATGGTCAAGGTGTTTCAGTAACACCAAAGTTATGATATTTTAACATATTATTTCTGGCGAACCGCATACCTTTGAAAAGTAGGGAAAAAAACTTAAACAAAGTTAGCAGACTTATTTTTCCCAGCGTGCTGAAGGTTTTATGAGGTTATGGAAGCTGATTTATGGTGGGTTGTATTCGATAAGCTGGCACACCTGTAGGACACCATACACCACAAAAGCAAACTTTACTTCTCCACCAGATATTGTGCCTTAACTTCCTTAAACATTGAATTCTTTTCAATGTATATAGAGAAAAGCCAAGCAAAATGACACCTTTTATTGGCTAACTAGAAAGATTACAATATGCAAGCTTTCGAGGCAACTCAGGCCCCTTCTTCAGGCAAGATGTAATCAAGATTACATCTTGCCTGAAGAAGGGGCCTGAGTTGCCTCGAAAGCTTGCATATTGTAATCTTTCTAGTTAGCCAATAAAAGGTGTCATTTTGCTTGGCTTTTCTCTACATTCATAATGGCTAACACGGTACAACACCCTAGTACTACTTTTCAATGTATATAATTAAACGATACATGTTTGCTGTTGGTTGTTGTTACTTTACTGATACAAACTGTGTACTGGTGATTGATCCTGACAATATTTTCTAATGATTTATTGATTGGCATATTTATTACAGTGCACGGATTTCAGGTTATGGTTAAACATTCACTTCAATCAGAATGTGTTGTAAAGAAAAAACAGTTATCAACTAGAAAGTTATACCACAGACCTAAAAATATCGTCACCTTCTTTTCAATGGTAAAATTCTGGCAAGCATAGCTGCCAGTTTTTTACTGTTAATATAATATTTTTTAAAGTGTACCATAGACCTAAAAATATTGCCACCTTCTTTTTTATGGTAAAATTCTAGCAACCACAGCTGCCAGTACTTTACCGTAAATTCAAAATTATTTTTTTTACAATGAACCTATTTACTGATGCTTTATTACCGTAATTAAGAATAAAAGAAGACTTTGTTAAGGTCTATTTATGCATTCTTTGCAGCACCTATACTAAAGTGTTATACTTACTTGGAATCAATTTTTGTTTAATTGCTTTTATTTTGTCCCATGACCCTGTATTGAAATAAACAGGATTTATTTAATTATGTAATCATATACTAAACAGTCTTTGGTCAAACTTGCTTTTAAGTATTCAGAGTTCAAATGGATTTTTCTACTGTACATGTTCTTTTGTATAATACTTGTGAAAACTCTTCAGAATCAAAAAGCCCAAAACAGTGTTATAGCTCCATGTTTTACATTCAAGAAATGAAGATGTAACTTAAATAAAATTGATTATTAAATTACAGCTACCGCAAACAATTCTTCCCATGGTAGCTGCATTAATAAATCCCTAATAACCCAAATAAACAAACAATCCTATCTTTTATCTTCTGAGCGTTTATATTTATGGCATTTAAATATTTACCAGTTTATCCTAATATCCACCCCTCCATCCTTCTTCCTAACAAGATTATCCAGGGTGAAAAGGCAGCTGGAGCCAATCCCAGCAATCATAAGGTGCAAGGTGTTATGTTGTGCTTTTAATGTTATCAGTTTTGGACAGTAGTTGGTAGGTGGCACTGTACAAAAATGATATATAAAGAACTAGGAGAGGGATGGGAGGAGAGTTCCAAGGTGGAGAGTGTGAGATGAAGATTTTGCTGTAACAACGAAGGTATTTGGCAATTACAACATGTACTGATCGATATAACAAAATTGGCAACAAGGACATTTCTAAGCAAGGATGGATGCCTCTACTGTTCCACTACCAGTTGCTTTTCTTCCCTGTCCAGGAGAACCCACACTTCTGTTTGATATGTGGATGAACATATTTGAAAATTATTTGCTTGTTATTGGTGTAGATGGAGACAACTGGACAGAAGCTAGGAAACGAGCGTTGCTTCTGCACTATTTGGGCACTGAAGGACACAGACTTTTCTATACATTGCCAAGTACCGGTAATACATATGCAGAGGCCATAGGGTTGTTGAAGGTGTACTTTCTGCCCAAGTGCAATGTGGTTTTTGAACGCTGTAAATTTCGTAGTAGAGCCAAACGACATGACGAAACTGTGGCTCAGTATATTTCTGCGTTACGAGATCTTGCATATACCTGCGACTTTAAAGATAAAACTGATGAAATGTTATGGGACCAGTTGGTAGAAAAGGCAGCCTGTCTACGTGTCTACAAAAAGTTATTATTTGAACAAGACATCACTCTTGAAATAGCCATGACACTTGTTTTGCAGATTGAAGCAGCTAAAAACCAACCGGGGATCCTGGCAGCCTCTTCTCCAGCTCTGGTCGATGCAGTTCAAAGCATGATGTTATCTACATGACGCCACGATGGCTAGGCCCGTGTATAGCCTGGTTCTGGCACTTCTATTACCTCCAATAAGAACCGGTCACTTTTCTGCTGTGGATCCAAAGCACATCTCACAAATGCTCCAGAGTGTCCGGCTGCGTCAGCCACGTGCAAAAGGTGCCGGAACCTGGACATTTTTCTTGTGTATCTCACTCTTCTCATCAAGGCTGAGCTCAGGGAATTGATATTCCAGAAATAAACCAGTCTGGAAAAATTTCATGCACTGTTACAATTCAAGCAAATGATTCTAAACCGTATTCAGTGTGCCTCCTTGTAGAGACAGGCTCATCTGTATCCATTTTACCCAGTGGGTTATGTAACAGGTATTTTGGTACAGTGGAACCTCGGTTCATGAACGTCTCTGAACACGTACAAATCGGGTTATGACCAAAAAGTTTGCCAAACTTTTGCATCTGTTCACGACCACACACTCAGTATACAAACAACCCAGTTTCCCTTTCGGTTTGTGCGCACCGAAGATTTCCGCACATGTTCAGTCTCTCCCTGTGCATTCCCTGTGCAGCGAGCGAGAGACACACACGAGAGAGACAGACACACACACACACACGCACGCACACACACACACACACACACACGCACATAAGAGACAGAGCGAGCAAGAGAGAGAGGGCTGGCCGGGCTTGTTTTTAAAGACACTGATTCGAGCATTGTTTTAACCTCGTTGTATTTAATGAAGACTTTTTTCTATTGGATTTTAACCTCCACTTCACTTCTGTTTACAGCAATCGGTTCGTAGCGTGCATTGTTGCAATGTTACTTTTCTTGGTTGTTTATTAAATTCTGGATTTTTCAAATGTTAATTTTTTCCCTGTGCTTAAAACTCATTAAAAAAAAGTTTTTTTAGCGAGTGGTTCTTAGTGCTATAGCGTGAACTCTTGCAATGTTAGTTTTCTCTGTTGTTCAAGTTTTTCTCAGTGTTATTCAATGTTTTTTACATTTAGTTTACTATTACGCTGTGCATTCTATGGTATGATTAACTATATTTGTGCTTATAAATCTTAAAAAAAATATATTTACATACAGTTCGTACGGTCTGGAACTGTATTTACATACAATCCTGTGGGGGAAATTACTTCGGGTCACGACCAAATCGGGTTACGACCAGAGTTTTGGAACGAATTACGGTCGTGACCCGAGGTTCCACTGTACTTATAATTTATCTGCATCTCCCGTACACCTGCTCTGTTATTCCAAAACTGAACTACCTGTCATAGGATGCCTCCAAGCCCAAGTTTCATATGCAGCTGTCGCAGTACCAGCTACTTTCTTCATTGTAAAAACCGGTGCTCATTTACTGTGCATGGACTTAGTTACATCTTTGAAACTGTGCATTGAAGGTAATACAGTACTTACCCCACCAGTCCCAGTAATACAGTTATCTTCCACTCAGAGGTATAGGATGTGCAAAACGGTTTGTGCATGAGGTAAGAATCCGGCCAGAAATTCCACCAGTGTAGCAGAAATTGAGGCACTTGCCTGTATCTGTACAGACTGCTGTTTCTGCTGAACTGTGCTGCTTGCTTGATGCAGGAATTATTGAGTCCAAGGATGCTTCTCCGTGGGTATCACCGATAGTAGTCACATAAAAGAAATCTGGGGGCATACGCTTATGTGTGGACCTCCGTGAACCTAATAGGGTTGTTATTAATTCTTTTCCACTGCCACATATTGTGGAACTGCTTTCTCAATTACGAGGTGCTGCTGTATTCTCCACCATAGATCTTGTAAATGCTTACCATCAAGTGCTCTTGAACAAGGAGAGTAGGGAGCTGACTGCATTTATAACACACGATGGCTTGTTCTGTTTTTGCCGTGTCCCCTATGGGTTGGCGTCAACTACAGCCACGTTTCAAAATTTACTGTCTACACTTCTCTGTTATCTTCCAGGTGTCCAGAATTACCTTGATGATATTATTATCTATGGATCCATGGTTGGTGAACATGATCATCACCTTTCAGCTGTTTTAGAATGCTTGGAGAAGGCAGGGCTACAATTAAACAAGGACAAATGTCATTTCAAGCAGTCGTCCCTTAGTTTTTTGGGGCATGTAATTTCTGCAGAGGGTATTTCGCCTGACACAGAGCATGTAGATGCCTTCCTTAACACACCCGTTCCCATAGATACTTCTGCTCTGCATTCATTTTTAGGGCTAACGTCATGCTATGCAAAGTTTATCATGCATTACGCTATGATAGTAGAACCTATGCATGCTTGTTTATGTGCACAATCCAACTTTGACTTCACAGAGGAAGCACAGCGTAGTTTCCATAGGGTCAAGGAATTCATTTTGACCAGTCCTGCTTTGGCGATTTTTGATCCTGCTTTGCCTTCAACTATAGCAACTGATGCTTCAGATTACGGGCTGGGTGCAGTATTCACACAAATGAAAAAAGTATTTACTTTGAAAACAGATTACCAGGCCATTACAACATTTCTTACTACGAAAGGTATGGGAAAAGGTGGTTTGCGTATTGCCCATTGGTTGGCACGTGACCTTTGCTTTAATTATGAAGTCTTGCACCACTCGGAAGTGCAAAATTCAACTGCGGATTGCCAATCTCGATTCACTGTATCTGCTCCTAATGTACAATCTGAATTAGAGCTGGAGTATGTTGCCCTTCTGTCCTCAGCCGTGAAGGCAGTAAGCCGTGCAGAATTCAAAGCTGCTTCTGCATCATGCCCTGAACTGAGTACCGTATGGGATCGCATTCATTCCGGTTGGACTGCAAATATTTTACTTGTACCTAATGAGCATGTATTGTGCTTTTGCATACGGCACAAACTGTCTATTAAAGATGATTTTGTGTTCAGAGGATTGGATCGGTTAGTTGTGCTGGTTAAATTACGACAGGCAGTTGTGGACCTAGCACATGAGGTTCATCAAGGAATTGTCAGCACAAAACAGTACTGGTGGCCGAAAATGGATGATCTTGTCACAACAGCAATCAAGTCCTGTCAGCCTTGCCAATCAAATGATGAGACCGCAAAGGTGTGTGCCATGCCATTACAACTCATACCTTGGCCAGAAGGGACATGGCAGAAAGGGTACCATTGATGTGATAGGGCTCTTTGAAATCACACCTGCAGATTGTTGCTTTGCCTTCACACTTATAGACTATTATTCAAAAAGGTCAGAAGTTGGTTTTACATTCCAAATTTCTGCTTCAGCTGTACTTGCTTTTTTAGTATCTATTTGTAGTTGCCAAGGCAAATGGCAAAGAGGGTCACAGCACTAGTAATAATGCTAACCCTTGTGTATAAAGGATTTCCACATTACAGTAATCCAATGCCTCCACGTGACAAAACTGGAGAAAGTAACTATGTGCTTGGTGACTGTAAAGTATGGAATGCAGCATGTTTGTCCCCTTGCGCACCATGTGCAGATTTGGCAAATGACGCACCAACCGCAGATCAATCCTCTGGTGAGCCTCCTGCTGCTCCGCTTGAATCACACAGAGATTCGTCCCTGAAGGAAATGGGAAGTCCACCTTGAAGGGCCGCGTATGCTGCCATCCTGTGTGGTGAAAATACTATGAGACAGAACCATAATCCATGTCAAACAGATTAGTCTGTTGTTTTCTTTTGTTGTTATTTTCCCTTTTGCCAGCAAGCTTTAGACGGGGAGTTAGATACTTAAGAAAGGGGAAGCTGTTATGTTGTGTTATTAATGTTATTAATTTTGGACAGTAGGTGGCACTGTACAAAAATGATATATAAAGAACTGGGAGAGGGATGGGAGGAGAGTTCCAGGGAGATGGAGATTTTGCTGTAATAAAGAAGGTATTTGGAAATTATAACCTGGAGATTTCTTTATGTACAGATCGACACAATACAAGGTAGGAACTACACCTGAACAGGGTGCCAGTATATTGCTGGGCGAGCAGAAATAGCATAAGTAATTTATAAGAAGATGGTTTGCATAGTTTCTTTAAAAGCACTAATGCTATCTTCACTTTGAAAAGAAACCATTCACTGATTACCAGTAATCATTACGGAATAAAGTGTTATTTATTGACAGTGCTATCTTTTTAAGAGTATCTCAGGCATTGCCTGTATGGAGTTGGCATATTTGTGTGTATAAGAGTTGTTTTTTATAGATAACTGGGCCAAGAGGTGGGCTGTTATTTTATTTATAAACACTAAACCGATCTTGTATTATCTTGCATGTGTGTACATCCCATATGGGCTGATTGCTGCCTTGTGCTTGATGATGCAGGGGGAGGCTCAATCTTAGGACAGATCTGTACTGAAATAAGCAAGTTAAAGGAAAGAGCAGAACTTAAGTAAAACAATATAGAATTAAACAGAATTGCTGCAAATATCAGTATATTTTATATCAGTATATTTATAGTTTTCCTTATAGATATTTAAATGAAAACCAATGGAAACTATCCACATGTTAGAAATGCATGTAATTCTTTAAATTATACTACTTGATATTCACTGGAGATATGCTTTCTAATCAATTACAAAGTGATTTTTCCAAGTGATATATATATATATATATATATATATATATATATATATATATATATATATATATATACAGTATGATATATATATATATACAGTATATATATATATATATATATATATATATATATATATCATACTATATATATATATATATATATATATATATATATATATATATATATATATATATATATATATAATATATACTATATATATTATATATTTGTAAACATACACAAATATATGGTAATATATGGTAAAGCTACTATCCTTCAATAGAAAATTAATATTGGTGTAATTTATGAGCGGTGCTATCTATTGTTCTGCTTCCACCAAAACAGATTTTATTATGTTTGAATCTACATATTTTAGAAATTTTTACCACATATTTCCATTCTCTTACTACAGTTGTCTTTCCCACTGATGGCTTTTTCTTTCTTTTTTCCAAACCATTATGCTTAATTCCTGCACCTTCAAGTGTGCATTGCTTCAGGCAGTCCCTTTTAAATATGCATGGACAGCAGATGCCAGATGAGCCACTACCTAACGTTAATCACACCTTCCCTCGAAACCGTAAAAGGCATGTCTTCAGATGATTAGCAGCATTAGTACCAGAAAACAGCATGTTTTCTTATTCCAAATCTAGTCACAGTTTACTCTGAATTAGCATTTACTTACTCCTTTGCATCCTGTTCATCTCATAATCTGTTTACTTCACCTAGTGGCTAACCAGTCTTTATTTAAAAAGTCATGTAGATTGATTACTATTGTACTAGTGTGCTGTAGCTATTACAAAAAAAACACATTTGTTGAAAAGGGATTGGTTTGGCAATAAATATGGTGAGTTTGCCCAGTTGAGCTGACTTCCTCAATGGTTTTGCCATGCACCTAGGGATGAAACTGGCAGCACAGTAGGTGTAAATACTGTAATTACCTGGATTAAATCTCTGCCAACAATTCCCATTACACAGATCTCATTAAAAGTTGAAATGTGAAACAGATATTTCATTTGTTACATAATATAAGTAAATGTATAATTGTTGCCCAGCATCATATTTAAATGGGTATTGGAAACAAGTGAGTGAATATTGGAAACAAGTGAGTGAATGACTTAAAAACAGTAAGCATGACAAAGAATTAAAAATGACCCAAATAACTTGGGAAAAATGCACCATATTTTGTTAAACAATGTGCCTAGAATTAATTAATTGATTAAAAGTATTTTTACAAAATAACAAAAAAATGTATAATTTAGTTTGTTGAATATGGCAATATACTATAATAGATTCAAAAGTATGGCCAAACAGTTTTAAAAAATGCATGAATTACCCAAATTTTTCCACTCTGCTCAGAATAGAGCTATCACTGATGCCTGTTATCTTGCAGCCCTCAGGTATAAAATGGTAATGATACCACTTAACATCAGCACACATATGGAGGAAAAATGGAAATGCCAAAAGCACCTTAACTATAAAGAAAATCTAATTGAAATATTAATTTGCTGATTAATATAACATTATGTGAGGCCGTTCTCTTTGTTGTTCAACAACAAAGGATTGCAAAATAAGCAACTGCCTAAGAGGTAAGAGGTTTAAAAGATTCCCATGGAGGTGTTCAGCTCTCTTTTAAATATCATTATGGTTTGTAATGTATGCATTTGCCAAGTGCTGAGATTTGACATCAATGTTTACTAATTTATCTTAGCATCAATGTTTGCTGTTAATGTGCTCTTTGATGAAAGGCATTTTGTAAATTAAAAAAAACATATTTTTCAGATTTTTCCAACAACTAAAAAGTACCAGGTGCTGGACTTGCACTTTTTCAGTTCAAAGAAACTGAAGTGTTCCCTGTTACATTTCCTAATTACTGGTATACTAGAGGCTGTACATTAACCTTACACATCTTTTTCTTATTCAGAAGCAAAACGAAGAGGCATCCTAAGATACTTTCAGAGCTACAGAAGTACATAATCTTAGAATAAACAAACAAACACTGATACAGTAAAAATAATAAGAATTTCTTGTGTTTTTCAGTAATGTATTCATATCTTTTGAAATGGCTATTTTGGAACCTCTCCTCAAGGCAATGATGCCATATCATATACTGTATTTGTTAAACTTCAACCAACAACACCCCTGATTGAAATTAATGAAGTTGCAATTAGTTGAAGAAGGACTACTAATGGTGCAGTTTAATAATATTATGTAAATGTACTGACAAGTTACATCACCCAGGGATGAGTCACTCAAGTATGAGCTGGAATGACATTACCACTGGCAGGGGCGCCTATATAAGTGGCAAGTCTGCAAAGTCACATCTTTTTCCAACTAGTGTGGCAAAAGGCGAGCAGTTCTTTTAAGAATAGCAAGCCACCTCAAACAGCCATGGAAACAGCAGCAAATCCATCTATTGCGGTCCTCTGTGCCGACGCTCAATATACAGGGAGATTCACTCGAAAAAGGCACCGAATATTCTGTAATAACTCTTGCTAGGGAGAAGCAATATGAATGAAACAAAGGGCAATGTGCTCCTCAGTGTATGGAGCTTCGAACAAGCCGGCATACCCCTGTGTTGGACCAATGAGGTAGGTAACGGACAGCCACCGTGCCATTTAAACTCTGTTTGCAACTTCTGGGTGCGTACCACCCGTACCCCTTCACTCAGTCACTCGACTTCTCATCAGGATGGTCGTGTACAGTATTCAGCAGCATGTCTTCATGGTGTGAACCTATTGGGTCACCAATTCGTTTTAGCGATGTCAGAATCAATTGGATGATCACTCAGAAGGTTACTTCCACCAAGATGGAGCCACGTGTCACACATAGGCAAGGAGCACAGCAGAAATTGAATCCTTCTTCACCAACAGGGTAATTTCAAAGGGGCTTTGGCCACCACTGTCACCGGATCTGACACCACCAGACTTCTTCCTTTGGGATATGCTCAAAGGAAAAGTCTTATCGGAACAAGCCTTGCAATGTGGAAGATTTGCAAGAAAACATGCAATGTGAAATTGCTGCTATTCCTCCCGAGACACTTGCCGATAGTTCAGGAACATGGAGCGAATGTGTCTGACAGACAATGGAAACCACTTCCAGCATCACATGTAATGCAATCGATTACACATATGTCAAGGTACAATAGATGGGATCAAGAAAAAAATCGATTGTGATTGGTATGCCACATTGCTTACACGCTGACCTCTCTTGCACAGGTGGAAAAATCTTAATCCATTCTGTAACTCAATGGGCAATTGATGTCTTACACTATTCGTAAACTAGAAAAAAGTCTAATTTTCCCTACAAGAAATGGTTTTAAAGCTTTTTTTAGAATGTATTCTCTACTACAATAGTCTGCTGGACCTCTGTCTCTGCTCTGTTTTTCTTTTGAGCTGTTTCATAATGGACTTTTTGTTAATATGTTTTGTGAAAGTTGTGAGTATCTATAGAGGATCTGTTGGACTGCAGCATAAACAGTCCACTACTGTTTTAGTTGCAGCCAACCTGGAGCTGAATTACCTGCTGGTAAAAAAGAAATGCAAGCAGCCACAGGAATGGTGTTAAACAAACCAGGAGATGTACTCGTGTGGAAACTTTAATGAGAGTCGGTATCCAAAACTGTCTACAATCGAATAGATATACCATAAGTGATGTCGAAACAAGAATTGCTCAGTAACGTCATTAACTAGAAAACTGTATAAAAAGTTGAGAGGTGGAATGCATTGAGTCATGAACCAGAAGACATAAAATACTAAAAGCACAAACACTACAGTTATCTGAGGGATGAATCTGTAATGTCAGACGTTACACTGAATGCCATGCTGGATTTTTCGTGTTCTAGTAACATATTTATAAAATACCGAAGCTACAAAATGGCCAGATGATTCCCTTGAAATTAAATTCTAAAAATATTTATAGTAGCTTACAACTAGGGTGTTGTACCATGTTAGCCATTACGAATGTAGTGAGAAGTCAAGCAAAATTACACCTTTTTATTGGCTCACTAAAAAGATTACAATATGCAAGCTTTCGAGGCAATTTAGGCTCCTTCTTCAGGCAAGATGTAATCAACTAAATTATTAACACACAGCACACATATATTAATATTACTTTGGATTAAACCTTCCAAAGACCCATAACAGAGTAACAGGAAAAATTAATTTAAAACAATGACAAAATTGAACAGCATGTCCCAATTTGTAACAGTGTGGTTCCAGTAACTGTAATGTAGGTGTGGGCTGTTGATTATTATGTTTTGTAGTTTCCAATATTAATGTTTACAAATATTCACATGAAGTGTTATCCTTAGATTGAAGTGATTTTATAGTTATTGCAGTATGATTTTTAAGTCTAATCTAAAAAAATAAATGAGTGTATAAGATGGCACCCATTCAAGGGTGCAAATTCAAAAGCTAAATACAAAAACAAATAATAACATTGAGGCTAGCTATAAGAACATAAGAAATCTGACAAATGACAGCAGACCATTCAGTCCATCAGGCTTGTCTGTTCAGCTAATAACTAAACTGTCTCAATATCTCATCCAAATTCTTCTTAAAGGTTGTCAAGGTTTCTGCTTCAACTACATGACTTGGTAGTTTGCTCCAGATTTTCACAACTCTTTGTGCAGTAGAAGCCACAGAGCAATATGCATCTAGTTGCATCTCAAAACAAAGGGAGAGTGCTGCGGCCACACATCCAGTTAAACTAGAAGTCAGACTAACCACATTTCATTGTATAACTCATTTTGTTGGAGTCTAATGCTGTATCCACTACAATCCACTGAAACTCAGAGTGGACACTCTTGCATCAGACTTCACAGGGTTAGTATGCAACTCTGGGGTTTGGGCTTTAGTAGCTCAACCCTTTGGCACAGATTTCTAACCGAGTTTAAGCATTAAATACTTAATGAAATGATAAATCTTTGAAATATTACCAGACATCAGTCAATTTATAAGCCCATACCCTGGAACCATCTGTGAGTCTACCTGCGAGACATTTGCTTTAAAATGATGTACAGTATAAAAGTGAATAGAACAGAAAAATTGTCATGGTTTATTTGTTCACTTGGGTATTAGCAGACACTTTTAAGATGGCATGACCTCTGCCTGCCTTACTAAAACTTCTACCACAGAAAGCCTATTCATTTTCTTCATAAAATTGTAGTTTAGTGTTTTGCTGCTGGTCAGTACCGCTCCTGTTATATACTTGACATAATAAGATTTCTTTTTAATTACCTCTTTTCATTTTTACCAGATAAAAAATGAAGTAAACAGTTATTTCTTAGACACTTGATGGCATACAGTAAACAAAGTAGTTTATCATCAAAACTGTTTGTCTTTATCACTAAACAATATTTTTGCTGAGGCAATAGATTCATCCACATGTTTTCTGGACTTATTTATTTTTTGGGTACACACTGTTGTTGCCACTCACTGCTGAATCACAGCTAAATACTTTTGGATCTGAATCTGGCACTGGTGGACACTGCCTCTGAGAAGGTTATATGTTCTCTAGTTTTTTTCCTCCAATATCCCAAAGACATGTAGGTTATGTTAATTGATGATTAAATTGGACCATTATGAGAGATTAGGAGTATATGAGTGTCTCGAAAATTGTCTGGGACCCAATTCAGTGTCAGTTCCTGCCTTGAAATAAATGCGGCTAGGATTAGCACTGGCTCCTCATGATATGTAGATAAGTATGACAGAAAATTGTTTTATTTTCTCTCAATTTGTAGTTGTGTGATGAACAAATTCTACTATGAGTAGCTTGATAACAGCTAATTTGGGAAAAAGGAATCAAGTGGATCATCTTTTATTATTCCTCAAAAGTGTGTTTTGATCCACTCTTGAATGCAATTGTTTTTATAAATTGACATGAAAAGCTTGTCTTGAATACAAATCTGGTACATTTAAGGTCCCTTTTGTGATACCATTTAATATGAGCACGCCCTGGGGACGAGTCCACTTTGTCCCTCATCTTAAGTGCATCAAACAATATGTTAATTCTGTTCTGTTGGATTCTACCCATCCCAGCATTCTTTCAACATATTGTAAGGGTGACAATCCTGTTGGTGCATTGAGGCATCTACGTTACTAACTATTAATCCCAATCAGAAGTGACTTGAGACGCATAACATACCATTCTCATGCCCACTTAACACATTTTGTTAAAGTATTTCTGTGGTTTGTATGGACTAATCTATAAGACCATCTCTCTGTGGTTAGTAATATGTAGTCTTGATTAATAAGTAGGGTGGCACAGTGGGTAGCGATGCTGCCTTGCAGTTGGGTGACCTGGGGACCTGGGTTCGCTTCCCAGGTCCTCCCTGCGTGGAGTTTGCATGTTCTCCCCATGTCTGCGTGGGTTTCCTCTGGGTGCTCCAGTTTCCTCCCACAGTCCAAAGACATGCAGGTTAGGTGGATTGGCGATTCTAAATTGGCCCCTAGTGTGTGCTTGGTGTGTTTGATAGATAGATAGATAGATAGATAGATAGATAGATAGATAGATAGATAGATAGATAGATAGATAGATAGATAGATAGATAGATAGATAGATAGATAGATAGATAGATAGATAGATAGATAGATAGATAGATAGATAGATAGATAGATAGATAGATAGATAGATAGATACTTTATTAATCCCAATGGGAAATTCACATTCTTCAGCAGCAGCACATTGATACAATAAATAATATTAAATTAAAGAATGATAATAATGCAGGTGAAAAACAGACAATAACTATGTATAATGTTAAATGTTAACGTTTACCCCCCCGGATGGAATTAAAGAGTCGCATAGTTTGGGGGAGGAACGATCTCCTCAATCTGTCAGTGGAGCAGGACAGTGACAGCAGTCTGTCGCTGAAGCTGCTCTTCTGTCTGGAGATGATACTATTAATTGGATGCAGTGGATTCTCCATAATTGATAGGAGCCTGCTGACCGCCCGTCGCTCTGCCACAGATGTTAAACTGTCCAGCTCCATGCCAACAATAGAGCTTTATTAAATAATTAAATAGAGTTTGTGTGTGTCCTGCGGTGGGTTGGCGCTCTGCCCGGGATTGGTTCCTGCCTTGTGCCCTGTGTTGGCTGGGATTGACTCCAGCAGACCCCCGTGACCCTGTGTTCGGATTTAGCGGGTTGGAAACTGGATGGATGAATGGATTAATAAGTATGCATCTGTTTCAAAAGTTTTACCATAATATTGGCATCATATATGAAAAGATTGCATTTAACTACAACTGTTGTGTGGATTTAATCTTTATTAAGACCATAGTTACAGGTTAACTGAGATTATTTTGTTAATATGGTTGTTGTAATGGTGGTCCACAAATTGCAAAAAGCTCATTTAATATTTGGAAGGATTGATGTAATTCTTTACAAAAAATCTTCAACATATTAAGACCAGTACTTGAGGAAGTTTTACCCAGTATCATCAATTGGACTCTTAAATGTGAGGGTGGTTTATTAAAAATCAGCACCAGATTGAAGGATGCAGCCGATGCTGGACCATTCAGTCAAACCTGCAGGCACTTTTATTTTGTTTTTATAGCTGCACCTCCCAGAATTCCATCCTCTGTAGTTGTTAGGGTCAGAGGAAGTGCCACCAAAACAACACAACTGCATGATCCCAGCAATCTGTACTTCTCTCAACCTATAGATGGTGGCCTGCCTCTGAGGCTATTTGCAGTATTCTCAGTCAATATTAGGATATCATGCCACATTGGCCCTTTTAGTTAGGCACAGACATCACTTCCAAGCATTGGCTTTAAATGCTTGCATTTGGCTGACAGCTTACATTATGATTTGTTCTTCCATTTTCCATTCTCTGTTTTGTGCTTGAATTTTTGTGTTCTACATTTTAAAGCAATTGACAAGGCTGAGATCATTTCTGTGGCAAAGACCCTGTAGAAGATAAGAATTCAGAATCAAAGAAATAGAAATGATGTCGCAATATCCTCATGCTAAAAGCTTACTAAAGCTATTAGCCTATTTCGATGACTTTAAGTCCTGTTTATCCTGTCTGTATTCCTCAACTCTGTCAAGAATTATGTGTGCCAAGACACCTGGTAAATTTTAAACTGTTTGGCAGCTTGTGCCCTGGTTATAATTATTGCTTTACAGACTTGGCATGGCTGCAGTAACCCTTTTATGCCTGACTCATCTAAACCTAACAACATAGGCTAGGACACTGAGAACAGTAGTTCTATAAACCAAGTGTAGTTCTGAGATTTAATCCCTGCTTTAAGTTTGCTGAGTAGTGCTGTGACCTGGATGAATCTCATTCCTCAAACACATTTTGTGATACTATATAAATTCTAAATAAGGTCTGCGTACTTCCAATGTCAAGTGATTTGTAAGGACACCTTACTACATTTTCCTGATTCTTCAGAGGTTTCTGACCTGGAAGAGTGAATAATAAAAACACAAAATTAATTTATTTAAATGACATTTGAGTGTTATATGATCTGCCTGCTTATGGCTGAAGAATATAGCATGTGTTTTCCTGGTAGGCTTTGAAACTTTGAGGAGAGTTCTATTTTGACAGAACTACGACCAGCGTTCCCTGCTAACACACCTAAAGATGCTGCATTTTTATGGTACGAGAATGAGACTGACCATATGTTTTTTCACATTTATCTGAAATTGACACTGAGATATTAACTACAACCTACAGTTTCTGCTCAAACATACAGATCAGGTCAGGTTGGGGATAATGCACTGGTACAGTGTGTTACTGCACCCACCACAAGATGAAACAGCTTGGGATCCTGGTTGGCAGTCCCCCAGGCCGACACTGAGTCCAGTCCCACTCTCCAGAAATGACCCTCTTTCTGCTGTAACCAGGTGTTACGTGGGTGTCCCCTTGGCCTGGTCTAGCCACTCTGGTCCTCAACAATGAGGATCCTGTGAACCAGATCACCATCTGGGAATCGCGCCACAAGCCGTAGTGGCATAACTGGTGCAGGACAGGAAGCACCAGGACTCTAAAGACTTGGACCTTCATCCTTTTGCATAGATATCGGGAGCACCACAGAGCCCTTACCAGCGACCTCATGAACCCCCCATGCTCTCCCAATCCGTCTACTGACTTCATAGGAGAGTGACCAGAGACATGAATGTCACTGCCAAGGTAAGTAAACCTCTCAACAATCGACACTCTCTCGAGACAGACACACTACTGATGGCTGTGCCTAATAAGTCATTAAAGGCCTGGATCTTGGTTTTTAACCAGGACACTCACAAGCCCAGACAGTCAGACTCCTCGCTCAGTCTCTTGAGAGCCCTGATCAGAGCGTCCATTGACTCCGTGAAGATCACAAAATTGTCAGCAAAATCAAGATTAGTGAATCTTTCTTTGCCAACAGATGCCCCACAGCTGCTGGACCCCATGACCTTGCCAAACACCCAGTCCATGCGTGCATTGAACAGAATAGGAGCAAGAACACATTCCTGATAAACCCCAGAATCAACTGGGAAAAAAAGCTGAGGTTCTACCTCCACTCTGTACAGCACTCACAGTACCAGTGTACATGCCGGCTATGATATCCAGCAGCCTTGAGGGGATCCTGCGAAGTTCCAGAATGTCCCACAGGGTAGCTCGATCAACTAAGTGGAATACTTTACGTTAAAGGCTGCAAAGAACCTCTGCTCATATTCATGTTTGCTCTGCATGAGAACCCTTAGTGCCAGGATGTGGTCAATGGTTTCTTAGGTATAAAACGAGTCTGCTCCAGTCACTGGTAGGTGAGCAAATGATCATGGATCCTATTGAGGACGACCCTAGCAAGGACCTTACCCAGCACCGAGAGCAGTGTTATCCCCCTGTAGTTGCCGCAATCCAGGCAATCACCCTTCCCTTTCCAAATAGGGACGACACGTCCTGTTTTCCAGTCAGTTGGGATGATGCCAGTCTCCCAGATGGAAGCAAAGATTGCTGGCAATGGCAAGCGGACAGCCTTACCAGCAGCCTGGAGAAGTTCACCCCAGATACCACAGATCCCTGCTGCCTTCCCTACCCTCAGCTGGTTCACTACCTGTGCAATCTCTGTAAGATTGGGTGGTTCACAGCTAATTGGAGGGTCAGCCTCAAGAACCATGGACCCAGTGATATGCAACATCCTAGCTGGAGGATCAACTTTACACAGCTGCTCAAAGTATCAAGCCCAGCGAGTCACAACTGCAGTGTCATTTGTAAGGACTATTCCATCAGTCGCCCTGTCTGCAACTCTCCAAGGAACAATTCGGATGTGTGTAATGCTTCGATTCCTCTGTAAGCAGGACTTGGGTCACTAGACCACAGATGGTGTGTCACTTGCTCACAGATCCCTCTAACAAATGCCTCCTCATCTGCCCTCAGAGCCCTAGCAGCCATCTTTCTCAGTTCCCGGTGCAGACCGGAGTTGCCATCAAGCCTTGCGCTGTGACTCTACTCGATAATATCCAGAGATCCCTACAAAATGAAACACCTCCTTCTGGAAACACCAACACAACCTTCAGTAACGTTCAAGGTCTTGTCACGGAAGGTCTCCCACATCACATTAGGATTGGCAGTCACACCCAAATCCATAAATTCCTCACACAAACTGCATGCAAACTTGTCAGAAACAGCCTGATCTTGGAGTGTGGCCAGGACCAGCCTCATTTTCCTAGTAGGTGGTAACCTACTGAACCTAAGCTGGATCTTCAGACTAGCAACCACAAGTCTGTGGTAAGTATTCACAAACTGTGCACTTCTGTAGACCTTGCAGTTTTGTAAGAGCCTCCAGACTCTGCCCATGTGGATATGATCAATCTTTTTCACTGTACCACCAGTATTGGAGTACCAAGTAAAACGATGTGGCTCAGGATGCTGGAACCAGGATCCAGCAATTTGCAGCCCCTGACCATTTGCAAAGTCAAAGAACATGGAGCCACTTTCACCACAGTCACCAAACCCATGGGGACAGAGACAATCCTCATAGCCAGCCCTGTCTGTGCCAGTGTTTGCCTTGAAGTCACCCACGAACAGAGGAGTATGACATTGTAGGCACCCATCAACCACCGAGTGAAGTTGTGAATAAAATGTCTCCCTCACCGAGACATCACTCAATTTGGTTGAAGCATACACTGAGACAATAGACAAGGTACATAGATATTGTCATAATCTGCTCATTGAAAGAAGTGACAACATCACAAGGAGCTACAGCAACAGCTACTCAGAGTATGACAGCGATCAGAGTGATCAGATCAATAAAAGGTGTACCCACTTACAGAGATCTGGTCAGTTCCAGGTCTGTGCACCTCAGAGAGTGCCGCCACTGAAATGTGAAGTTTACGCAGGTCCTCCGACAGCAGAGGAAGATGATCATCATGCTGGAGAGACAGGATGTTCAACGTGCCTACCCAGATGAGTCGCCTCAAATTGGGATTCAAGTGCTGCCGTTGAGCAGGCCACGGCTCAGGACATCACCACCAGTTCTGATCCCCAACATACCTGACCCCATTTGTTCTCCGAAGGTTTTGACTGTTCCAGGGATAGGGCTCCCGAGGACTTTCCCCCATCCCCTTCATAATATGAGCAGCCTTCCTATGGGCGGCTGCAGCAGAGCTAATCCTGTGGAGAGCAGAAAGGAGACCTTTCTGTCGTCTCAGAGCTGCATGAAGTTTTTTTTATGGTAGCTGAAACATGTATCATTGTACCACAACTTTTTGCTACATTTGGCAGCCAAATTCAAGTATATAGGCGGCTTCCCTCAAGCCTCTTTCCGTGTTGTGTGGAACTTATTACACTATTAAACCAAAGTGAAGCTATATTGGAAGTGTAAATGCAGTCACTTGTTAGGCTGAAACATATATTATATGCATTACAGGATCACAATAAAAGAGGTCAAAAAAGTCAAAAGGGGAATCCATCTAAGAGCTAATACGTTACACCAAGTTGCTAAACTTATTTATTATTTTAAATTAACAAGCACACAGTAGTTATGTACATTCTGAGTCTTTCAGGTCTGATCATATTTTAATAACAGTAAGGAATTATTTTCTGTATAAAAACTAACAGTAAACAAATGATATGCATTTTCCATTAGTGCAGAGTTAAGCATTTTACTATGGATGAACAACAAGGTAGTTTCAGAAAGTATTTGATCTCTTCACCTGCTGCACACTGTACTTTGTTGTAGATTTAACTTTAAATGGATACATTTGCCAATTTTTGACCATCAATCTACACAAACTAACCAATAATGACAAAGTAAAAATATGTTTTCTGAAAGGTTTGCAAAATTATTAAAAATCAAAAACTGAAATCTTTCACTTACAGTGGTGTGAAAAACTATTTGCCCCCTTCCTGATTTCTTATTCTTTTGCATGTTTGTCACACAAAATGTTTCTGATCATCAAACACATTTAACCATTAGTCAAATATAACACAAGTAAACACAAAATGCAGTTTTTAAATGATGGTTTTTTATTATTTAGGGAGAAAAAAAATCCAAACCTACATGGCCCTGTGTGAAAAAGTAATTGCCCCCTTGTTAAAAAATAACCTAACTGTGGTGTATCACACCTGAGTTCAATTTCCGTAGCCACCCCCAGGCCTGATTACTGCCACACCTGTTTCAATCAAGAAATCACTTAAATAGGAGCTGCCTGACACAGAGAAGTAGACCAAAAGCACCTCAAAAGCTAGACATCATGCCAAGATCCAAAGAAATTCAGGAACAAATGAGAACAGAAGTAATTGAGATCTATCAGTCTGGTAAAGGTTATAAAGCCACTTCTAAAGCTTTGGGACTCCAGCGAACCACAGTGAGAGCCATTATCCACAAATGGCAAAAACATGGAACAGTGGTGAACCTTCCCAGGAGTGGCCGGCCGACCAAAATTACCCCAAGAGTGCAGAGACGATTCATCCGAGAGGTCACAAAAGACCCCAGGACAACGTCTAAAGAACTGCAGGCCTCACTTGCCTCAGTTAAGGTCAGTGTTCACGACTCCACCATAAGAAAGAGACTGGGCAAAAACAGCCTGCATGGCAGATTTCCAAGACGCAAACCACTGTTAAGCAAAAAGAACATTAGGGCTCGTCTCAATTTTGATAAGAAACATCTCAATGATTGCCAAGACTTTTGGGAAAATACCTTGTGGACTGATGAGTCAAAAGTTGAACTTTTTGGAAGGCAAATGTCCCATTACATCTGGCGTAAAAGGAACACAGCATTTCAGAAAAAGAACATCATACCAACAGTAAAATATGGTGGTGATAGTGTGATGGTCTGGGGTTGTTTTGCTGCTTCAGGACCTGAAAGGCTTGCTGTGATAGATGGAACCATGAATTCTACTGTCTACCAAAAAATCCTGAAGGAGAATGTCCGGCCATCTGTTCGTCAACTCAAGCTGAAGCGATCTTGGGTGCTGCAACAGGACAATGACCCAAAACACACCAGCAAATCCACCTCTGAATGGCTGAAGAAAAACAAAATGAAGACTTTGGAGTGGCCTAGTCAAAGTCCTGACCTGAATCCAATTGAGATGCTATGGCATGACCTTAAAAAGGCGGTTCATGCTAGAAAACCCTCAAATAAAGCTGAATTACAACAATTTTGCAAAGATGAGTGGGCCAAAATTCCTCCAGAGCGCTGTAAAAGACTCATTGCAAGTTATCGCAAATGCTTGATTGCAGTTATTGCTGCTAAGGGTGGCCCAACCAGTTATTAGGTTCAGGGGGCAATTACTTTTTCACACAGGGCCATGTAGGTTTGGATTTTTTTTTTCTCCCTAAATAATAAAAACCACCATTTACAAACTGCATTTTGTGTTTACTTGTGTTATATTTGACTAATGGTTAAATGTGTTTGATGATCAGAAACATTTTGTGTGACAAACATGCAAAAGAATAAGAAATCAGGAAGGGGGCAAATAGTTTTTCACACCACTGTATATAAGTACTAGCCAACCCCCGCGGCTTCGCCCATGTATTAGTGAAACAGGACAGTGTAGGACGCCCAGCTCTCTACTCCTGACGTCACTCTTCCCCATCCCCTCGGCCTGCAGCCTCTGTCTCGGATTAGCGTGAATATATCGCTCCTGCAAGCGAACTATGATTCTTAGCACAATGAGGGAAGTTGCAAAATCAACCGGAATGTTCAAGCAAATTATTGAAAAATAAATCTAAATCCGTTAAGTAGTTCTCTCGTTCGCTAACTAAGCGGAGTTAAGGTTATGCCCTGAGGCAGACACGTGAGCCCTCCCCACAGCCTGATGAGTCTCTCTCAGAATCGAGCTAATAAATCGGTACCGCAAGCGAACTATGATACTTAGCATGATGAGAAAGTTGCAAAATCAACGGAATGCTCAAGCAAATTATAGAAAAAAAATTATAAGAAATTTCGCACTTGGACCACAAAATTTTTAAAACCATTTCTTAGCGAACACCTATAGACCAAGGGTAACCTACATTCCAAATTTCAAGTCCCAAATCCTTATGATTCGGGAGATTTCGTGAGTCAGTGGTATTTGGCTTTTATATACAGTACATAGATTCAGAGGTTTTGCTTTGGTACTCCAGATGGTGGTCAGGTATATCCTGTTGGCTTTAATTATCCTTGATATATGCTTATAACTTGACTGAAGTCCATATGTGGCAAACTGAATTGGTTGGAAATCGTTCAGAAAGGCATATACCTGTGTATGCAATTTCCCACAGTTTACCCTGCATGACAGGATAAAACCAACAAGCCAAGTAAGTCACTGTAGACATACTATAGATCAGGGCAATGGTATAAAACCATTTCTAAAGCTCTGACCTCAATAATTGTGAAGTGAGAAAGGTTTGGAAGCACCAGGACTGTTCCTAGAGAAAACGTTCTGACCTTATTGAGTAACCAAGCAAGATGGGCCTTGGTAACCAAGAACTCCATGGTAACTCTAGCAGAGCTTCAGAACAGTGGCTATCCAAGCAGCTCTCCATGAATCAGCCCTTAATGGTAGATTGGCTATATTCCATTAGGAATTTGCTGAACAGCATATGAAGTAATCTGAGACCATGAGGAAGACGATTCTCTGGTCTAATGTGACCAAAATTAAACTCTTTGGGAAAAACTCAAAGCACTATGTCTGGCTAAGACCAGGTGCTGCTCATCCCCACTTACCTAATACCAGCATCGTGGTAGCATCATACTATGGAGGTGTTTCTCAGTGGCACAGACAGGAAGACTGGTCAGAATTAAAGGAAATAAGAATACAGCCAAATACTGAGGTTCTTGAATAAATCCTGCTCCAGAGTGCACATAACCTCAGACGAGGGTGACAATTCACCTCTCAACATGGCAATGATCCAAATCATATAGCCGAGACAAAACTGGAGTGGCTTTGAGACAAGTCCCTAACTGGCCTTGAGTGGCACTGTCCAAATTGTTTTCACTTTGCCATTATGGGTTATTGAGTGAAGATTGATGTGCAAAAATGGCAGATTTGTCCATTTCAAATTAAATATTCAACATGATAAAATGTGCTGTAAGTGAAAGGGTCTGATTATTTCCTGAATTCACTACATGGAGGCATTAAAAATATCAGGTATGCTGAAGAATTTTAGAATATTTAGCAGTAAGATTTATAGAAAGTTCCTGAAACGATATAAACAGGTCATTTTTATTTGTTCAGACACCTTTTGTGACTATACTATTTTTGCAAAATATTTCAAACTATGTGGTTTGTTTCATGAAATATAACCACACATTAAAAAAAAAATACTAAATAAAGATCATGAAACGTTAATATTGTTTACTTTTTTGTACTTAAAACTCTTTAAGATCACAGAAAGAGCCAGTGTAAATTTCAACACTCTTGTTATTGGAACAAACCTTTTAAAATTGCAGTTCTTTCAAATCCAGAGTAAAAATCTTTAACCAAACCCAAAAAAGAAACTAGCATAGTTAAATTTGGATTAGAGCTTTCAAAGTCAGCAGTCCATGTTCGCATAATATTCTATGTGGCAGTATCCATATTATTTCAATGAGTGGTAACAGCTATTGAAACTTATAAATGAATGAACAGCAATTAAAAAGCAACAGGAAAAAAGGCAAGTCTACAATCTAGACATGACGTCAAGAGAGAGAGAGCCACACAACCCTAGACATAAAATTCCAGAGAGTGTGAGCCACAAAGTTGAATGAGTGTTTTCCAAGAGTTCTGTAGTGAATAAAATGTAATCGAGTTAGACAGGTATTTGGAAAGGCAATTCAGCACCAGACAGAAAGCCAGCCACCCAACAGAGGAGTAATGTAGTCACAGTGTTTGGTTTGGGTCAGTTACAGTTCTCTCTACATTTTGTGTGCTATGTTTTCAAAAATATTCTCTTTTTTACCGTTAGCAAGGGGTGAAATATATGTGCCATTATATAATGGCATCAATGTAGTAACATTTATAATGTTAGTTCTTCAACTCCCCAGTACATAAACACTAAGCTGCAAAGGCACAGGGGCAGTTAACTTATTCATGTATGTTGGAAATGCAGGTTGACACATGCAAGTGCAAATTGGTAGAAGCTTTGGAGATACTGTTGACATTTTATATATAGAGTAACTGTTTACTGTGGTGGGTTGGCACCCTGCCCAGGATTGTTTCCTGCCTTGTGCCCTGTGTTGGCTGGGATTGGCTCCAGCAGACCCCCGTGACCCTGTGTTCGGATTCAGCGGGTTGGAAAATGGATGGATGGATGGAGTAACTGTTTATAAGAAACGTTTTTGAGAGAATTATTTGATGTTGTTGATGCATACAGTACATTGGCGTACAATGTGAATTATGCACGAACAGAAAAAAATGATGGATGTTATTTAAGCATGTTCTCTGGGTACTCTGGCTTCTCCTCATATTCCAAAACAGGTTACCTTCCATCTATAGTTAGGCCAACTGATTTTTGTTGTGTGTATGTGAGTGTTGTTCTGTGACTGACTAGAATGCCATCCAGGGTTCGTTCCCACATGTAACACATAACCAATGCTGACATTATAGGCTCCAGTATTCCACTACATTACATTTGGACAAACAGGTTCAGAAACCGGATGGAGGGATTCCTTTTAAGAATAAAGTATGCTTTCAACAAATCCAAAAATGCTTCTTATACAATAAACAGAGGCATAGTGAGTTTAAAGGTTATTCAATAAAGATTTTGGATGATCTGCTGTGGCAACACCTAACAGGATCAGCCGAAAGAAGAAGAAGAATAAAGACCACTTAAAGTTTACTGTTACAGTATGGCATAAGAAATAATTGTATGGAGTGACACATATGTACTTGGAAGACAACTTCAAGACTTGTTCACTTGCACTTCCCACCCGAGTTGAAGGTTGGTGCTGCCTCCCAATGCCTCTCCTCTCCTTCCCTCTGCAAATCCAGAGAATCACGGGCCAGCAATGCATGATGTCTAGTTTTTGGGTATCTGATCCCAATCTTCTTGCATGATCGACCTCATAATCGGCATGACTGCCATCTTTCCCCAGTCTGGTGAGAGACTCTTGTCTGTAAAGATGTATTTTTTTTTGCAAAACTTTTTTTCTTTGAGTACAACAATATACAGGGATCACCTTCGGTACTCCAACCCTTTACCTTTATTTGTGTCACTTATTACAATGTATTTTCCAAAATGAAATATCATAAGTTTAAATGTAAAGTAATGCCTGCAGATTAATGCTAAAATTCTAAACAACCTAATAAATATGCATGGGGCTGTAAGTTATTATACAGCTGGTTAAGTAGGTATAATTATGGAATTACAAACCAATCTTTTATCCATCCAAGACTGAAATAAGTGAAAAATTAGACATAAATAAATGAAAGATCTGTGTGTGCGTGTATATGGTGTAGTCCGCTCTGCTCACGCTCAACCACAGTCACTAGATGGCGCATGTATGCACTTTTACATTTTTTTTAACGCTTGCATGCACCTCACTACTCATTCAAACCAAGCAGACAAAACAGCTGTGTGATACATGTACGTTGTACGTTCATATAATGAACTACCATACGTTTGCCTAAGACAGGTTCCAGTCTGTCCCGCTCAGTTTGTGCCACAGCTGCACTCGACTACGCTTCCATCTTGGACAAGATACAGCCTTTCCCAGCTGCAGAGGAGGGTCCTTGACCTCTGCCTTGGATAATTTTTAAGAGTTAGCTAACGCCTCTACAAGTTCACCAATATAATAAAGCAGCTAGGGGGTCTTCGGGTTGTTTTTTGTCCCGAAGACCACACGCAGTTAATATATAATGTCCAAAATTGTTGATAATTTTGAAAAATTCATATTATGGTTTCTTATCACATCATAAAGAACTACATATTACATAAATTTGCATCTCCAAATGGCCCCAGTACGGATGAATAAGGGTATTTGCCCATGATGGATTAACATTCTATCGAGAGTTGTTTTTTATCTTGTATCCTATAATGCAGCAAAATTAACCACACCCTCTTTTTAGGTGTAAAATGCAAAGTACTTTTTGTTCACATCATGTCTGTCTGTCTGTCTCTCCACATGAAACAATTTGCCTCATGGCGAGCTGATTTCAATTAATTTTGTTACATTTGTTTCTTCAAGGAAATGTGATGTGAAAGTTCAGTTTTTGCTGTTATTTTAATAAATAGATTATGCTCGATACATTTTTGAAATTTAAAATAAATAATAGCAAATTTTCAATTTTCAATGGCATTAAAGGCCATTGAGCCCAAAATTGTTTGTTGGTTCTATTTGCCTAATATCTCCAAGAACGACATCAAGTCAAGTTGTATTGCTACCTAAAGTCTTATCATCTATCACAATACATGTTTCTGTACATCTATGTGCGAAGAAAAACATTTTAACATTTGGTGAAATTTACTCTTAACAAGTTTCCACATGGGCCCCTTGTTCTTGTTGAAGAATTCATTTTACAGTATAGCATGGATGCACTGTACTAATTCCTCTCATAGCTTTGAATGTTTCAGTCATGTCAACACTTAATCTCTGTTTGCTTAAATTGAACAGGTTCTGCTCCTCTAATATCTTGTAGAAGAATCAACTTCTCTATTATTTTTTATATGCTGCCATTCTTTTTTTAATACAGAGACCAAAACTGCACACTCTGTTACAGAGTAGGCCATAACCAATAACTCCCTTCATTTGTACTCCACACATTGGGCTACAGTACAACCCAACATCTTATTAGCCTTCATAACCACTTCTGCACACTGTCTCAACGAAGAAAGTGAAGAGCCTCTTACTGTATGCCCTTTTTCAAAATTAAAAACTTCAAGTTTTAAACCTCACATTTAAACTGGCAAAACTTTACATTTATTTGCATTACTTTACTTTTGTTTCAAATTTTCCTAAGTCTATATTTTGCCTAGGTCTACCTGTAATAATTTGGCTGCCTCTAGATTATCTGTTATTTCACCTTTTTTGGTATCATCTGCAAGCTTAACCAGCTTGTTATGTATATTCTTATCTAAATGAGGCCCCAGCAGTGAGAGACACCACTTTTAACATCAAATTGTAACAACAATTCTAAAATTCTGAAAACATGTCCTACACCCTGCTAAATCAGTTTGCTTAATGTGTTAACACAAATTTTGCATCCATCTAAACACTTCACTTTGAACTTCTACCGTATATACTCACGTTTAAGTTCTTCCGCGGATAAGACAGGACTTGAGTTTACAATATAATTTCCAGTATTTTATAGATAGATAGATAGAAATATAGATAGATAGATATTTTATAATGTCGGTCATATAAGTTTAATGTGGAAAACTCGCTATTGATCCAAGAGATTGATATGCTAACACCCACCTGAGAAAGTAATCACTGAGCACACTGCCTTTTTTTCTATTTATTGTACTTATGTGACCACACGATAATAATATTCGAACTATTCTGAAGCAATGATTGCACTGTTGTGTGTTTTTTGTATCTCACACCTGCATACACTTTTATTGTAAGAGCATCCCTTATCTACTATGGAGCGTTTGATCAGAAGAAAATATGAAGCTGGTTTTCAATTAAAAGTCATTGAAGTGACAAAAGAAATTGGTAACTGCGCTGCTGCAACAACATTTGACATGTCTGAGAAACTGGTGTGAGATTGGAGGAAGCAAGATGATGTAAAAAAGAAAAAAAAAGTGTTGCATTTTTGAATGGGCATATAAGTCGGGGTCTGATTTTATGATTGATTTTTCGGGTTTCAAGACCCGACTTATACGTGAGCATATACGGTAATTCTTTTAGTTTGATCACAAGCCTCTCATAAGAAACCTAACCAAAAGCATTTTGAATAATCATAGAAAACTGGCATATTCATGAAACAAGATCGCTCTTGTCTAAACCTCTTTTGACTTTTCACTGATACTCCTGTTCTAGGTATGTGTTGCTTTATCATTTTCTTAGTATTTGCTTTCATTATTTTACCTGTGCTGCATGCTAAGCTCTGCAGTGGGCTGGCGCCCTGCTCGGGGTTTGTTTCCTGCCTTGCGCCCTCTGTTGGCTGGGATTAGCTCCAGCAGACCCCTGTGACCTTGTAGTTAGGATATAGTGGGTTGGATAATGGATAGATGGATGCTGAGCTTACTGACTTGCAGCATATGGAAACAGACTTTTTATGTACTGGGATACTTGCTACCGTACAGGCTACAGGAATTTCCCCGTTTTTGAAAAATACATGTCAAGATGTTGTCACGTATGAGGGTATGTCAGAGGGTCACCTTCCAAGCTCCTTAGAGGTAAGCACTACCATGCCACAACACCAGGGGTATGATCTCTGACTCTTCTGTCTCTTTTTCTACTCACAGCTCCTTGAAGATGCCCACTGAGGGCAACTCACCCCACTACTTCCGGTCCACAAACGTTTAAAGCAGGGCATTCCTGTAAGTAGACGTCTCACTCGGGAGAGCCAACAACCCCGAAATCTGACTGTTCTTAGGAGCCATTTAAACTACAGCCTAAGACTACATTTTACATGCGCTTGTTGATTTGAGCGGACATATTATTTTGAGAAAACGAGGTCGCCAGTTGGCACCCCAACATTTTATCTTGACTCCTATCTTACACTCAATTGACAACAATATTTATGTATGTACTACACTCAATAACCTCCTTAAGGATTCAAGGATAAATGTTCTATGGTCTCATTGTTTTGTTTGATTTCACCCATTTTATTAATTCCTGTAGCTGATGGGAGGTTAACGGGTGCTTCACGTATGACAGCCTAAGATAAATGGAAATTTAGAGTATTTTTTAATTCTATACTCTGTATATTTAAGTTCACCCTTACTGCTCCTAATAAACTTCACCTACTTCTGACCATTTTTTACCCACTGAACTACTGAACTGAACTACTGAATTGAACTACTGAACTACTGAATACATCATATTCCACGTTATTGACAATACTTCTCTCTAAGCACCTTTTAGCTTTCTTCTTTGTGTTCATAAGTAAGCCATAAGCTTAGTGGAGAAGCTAAAAAAACAACACACCCTGTGCAACCTCTGTCACTGAATAATTTACTGTTTATCTTCAGAGAGGACATCTGTTTCTTTGACAAAGCAAATAAACAAATATTAAAGATATTCCAATTTTGTTAACAAAGTCCCCTAACACACCTGAATGTTATGCCATGAGTACATTTTCTTACTTGTTTAATATTTGCTTTCAGATGTCCTCATTACATTACAAAGTTTCAGGTACTTCAAATGCATCACATTGTGGATTTCCAGTGTGAGTTTATCTCAGCTTTTAAGGCACAAGGTATGAACTAACCATTTTTTTAAACAATAATTTACCTAATTCTGATTCCACAAGAAACGTGCATGCCTGATATAATCTGTAATATATGATGTAACAAAAGGTTGTAACTTAAAATTAAAAAAAAACACAAAGGTAAAATTTGAGTGTCTATCTTAGAGTATGAAAGAAAAGGCTTATCCGTTCCATAATATCAGCAATATTTCGAAGAATGGGCTCTTTGTTAAGTGTCTGTAACATTATAATTGACAATACAGTAAAATGTATTGTGACGCCAGCACAAATTTTACATTTTTCAAAGGTTTTTCAAATACATAATAGTATTTTAAGAATATATTCACTTCCATACATTACATTCATGGCATGCACTTCAGACTGTATGTATGATCATTTATGCTTTTGTTGACTGTTTCCTTGAATACACAAGTCACACTTTCATATGTATTTTTATGATTCACTGACATTTTTATAGAATAATTTCTGGTAGCTAAGTTTAAAAGAGAAGTTTGCTATTTTTGAAATAGAAAATATTATTTCACTGTTCTTGCATGTACTGATTTGTCCCCAAAACCTGTTTTTTAATTAAAAAATTATTTATAAAGAGTGGTAAATATGTAAGAAGTAGCTGTGCTAACCATCTAAGATGGGTTGAAATTTAATCAATGTAGACCTCAGAGTTAATGTTTGCAGTGCACCACGCACTGCATATGTCTCTGTTATATATCATTGGTATAAGATTCATAAAAGCAGTGTTGATGCTTGTGATATGCCAACTGTTGGAATGACAAATGCAATGCATTTTATTACTAAAAATGTTTGTTTTGCACCATCTATTGGAATGCCAAATACAATGCATTTTATTAGCAAAAATGTTTGTGATACACCATCTTTTGGAATGACAGGCAGACACACAGACATATAGCCTTTTATTAAGGTGAATAGGGGTACATATATAAGAGTACTCTAACATTAAATGAAGGCCACTTATGAGTTGAGAAAATTTCTGACTGTTGATTCACATCTTGAGATTCCACACTTATACAAAGAGGTATTAATATCGTTTTTATGAAAACATTATTTATTCTAGTGAGTCCCCACAATTTTATAAAAAGTCTGTCTGTCCCATTCACTTCATTCCCTTGTATCTTGTTTCAGTAATGCAGTTGTAATCATAACTTTTTCTGGTAAGATATCTATTTTTCTAATCATTTAAACAAATTAGCTCTCATTCCATACCACTGATAATTGCAGCTATGAAGATAATGAAATATTTAGCTTTGTTGTCAGATTTTATCTATGTGATCTAGAATGTGTCCTGTGAAGAGCTGTAGAATATTGGAGACTGCCGACGTAATCACTTCAATATCATATTTAAAACACAAGATAGACGAATACTTTGTTTTGATATTAGAGTCTGTAAATTATCATTTAAATATAATAAAAAATGTAGAATAGCCAAATATACCAGCTATATTTGTGATTCCTATCTGTCCCCGTACAGAAGCAAAATCTTAGAAAATGAATCTCAAGGCCAATATAAGCAGCATGTGTACAAACATTTGCCATGACCAAACTTACAAGTAAAAAAAACATCAAAATAATTTATAGCAATTTTATGGACATTGTTATTATATGGATCTTAAAGGCTTGTTTTTAACAACAGCTGAAATCCTCTCAGTACAGGGTCATGGGGCCATAGATGTTAATGGAAGCATTAGGAACTAAGCAGGAACAAACTCTGAATGAACATCATTCTGTCAGAGGCCACATTTTTAATTTGTATTCTCAATCACTTAATGAAGATTTGACATTGCATTCTGCATCAAGACAGTAAGGGACACTAAAGAATGCACTTCTTACATTTCAGTTATGTCTACTATTGTGATACGCTTTGTACTTTATTTATCTATAATATGCACTGTTTAAAAAATAGGATTTTTTTGCAGCAGTTACTTTTATGTCTATATATATATATATATATATATATATATATATATATATATATATATATATATATATATATATATATATATATATATATATAATTCAACATCTGCCTGTCTGTCTGTATTTCTGTCCACTTTTCACAACAGAACTACTTAACGGATTTAGATTGTGTTTTTTTCTATAATTTGCTATAACATTCCGGTTGATTTTGTGACCTCTCTGATTGCACTAAGCATTATAGTTCGGTTACAGCACTAATTTATTTGCGCAAATCCGAGAGACGGGCTGCGGCCCGAGTGGAGGGGAATGTGGGGCCTCAAGAGTAGGGAGCTGGGCAGGACCATCCTCACTCATGTACCAGCCTCCGTTCGAGTCGCTGTACCTTTCGCGGCGTGATACCTTTTCGTTCAGCAGACATTATCATCTCTTTCAATAATTCTATTACCACTTTACTGAGTACACCTGCTTGTTATAATGTGCACAGCATGCTCCTCAGCCCAACCATGCAGCATAATATAAAGTATACATCATGCAGACATTTGACTATACCAGATTGTTGGTGCCAGACAGGAAGATTCCAGGGTGTCCTCCTGGGACTGTAAAACACTTCTCTCTGTACACAAAAAGCAGCAATAAACATAAAGCATCTAGTGAGTGGCAATTCTGTGGATGAAAACACCTTAAGGGGAGAGGTCAGAAGTGACTGGTCTGACTTACAGATGCTAGATGAAAGTCCTTAGATACTCCAATAACAGCTCTTCACAACAATGATGTGAAGGAGGCCTTTTCTAAATGTACAATGGTTTCGAACTTGAAGCAGATGAGCTACAGAAGTAGAGGACCACTCCTGGTTCCACTTTTATCAGCTAAGAACAATAAGTTTTAGACTAAACATAGACACATGATCACCAAAACTAGATGAGTGAAGATTATACCGGTTATACTTCCTTAGAAGGCTGGCGTCCTTCAACATCTGCAATAAGATGCTGCAGATGTTCTATCAGACGGTTGTGGCGAGCACCCTCTTCTGCGCAGTGGTGTGCTGGGGAGGCAGCATTAAGAAGAAAGACGCCTCACGACTGGACAAACTGGTGAGGAAGGCAGGCTCTATTGTTGGTATGGAGCTAGACAGTTTGACATCTGTGGCAGAGCAACGGGCGCTCAGCAGGCTCCTATCAATTATGGAAAATCCACTGCATCCACTAAACAATATCATCTCTAGACAGAAGAGCAGCTTCAGCGACAGACTGCTGTCACTGTCCTGCTCCACTGACAGACTGAAACTATGCGACTCTTCAATTCCACCCGGGGGGTAAACGTTAACATTTAACATTATACAAAGTTATTGTCTGTTTTTACCTGTATTACTATCAATCTTTAATTTAATATTGTTTTTTGTATCAGTAAGGTGCTGCTGGAGTAAGGGAATTTCCCCTTGGGATTAATAAAGTATCTATCTATCTATCTATCTATCTATCTATCTATCTATCTATCTATCTATCTATCTATCTATCTATCTATCTATCTATCTATCTATCTATCTATCTATCTATCTGTTAGAAAAATGCATATTGATTTAATAAACCTTGACTTTTGTAGCAAAACCCAAATAAGTCGGATCAGAACTGGTGTAAACAGCTAGTTTCTCAATTGACCTATCCTGCTTTATGTAATTGTTATGGGCCGGTGGTGGGAAATGCTGTCTTGGGACACACTAGACTTCTTAATATCAACTGAGTATTGTTGCTTAATATATATTTCGCTAAATGGCCACTGTTTACCCCTTTTGGCAAATGGATACTTGCAGCAGGAGAATGTATCATGCAACAAGGCACATAATATCTCAGGCTATTCCATAAACACAACAGTGACTTCAGTCTGCTCCACTGGCCGGATGTCTATCCAATATAACACATTTAAGATTAGGTAGGATGGAAGGTTTTCACCATGAATGTTGAGGTGAATAATCTTCAGGAATTGATTTTCGCTATTGAGTCAGCACAGATCAAAATCCTTAAGGAATATTTTCTGCACATTGTTGAATCCATGCCTCAAAGAACTCAAACTGTTCTGGAAGAAATTGGGTTTCCCTCCTGGTGTTAGATAGATATAATGAATAAAGCAGCCATTAAGTGTTTATTATTAATTAAAAAACATCACTGTAAAATAAGTTGTTTTGCCTTTAGTTTATCATATGCACAAATATTATAAACTTAGAAACAAGATTAATATCTTTCAACAAGGGATCTTAAGTTTTCAGTGTATTTTAAATAGAGAAAAATTACATATAGAAAGCTACTGAAAATGTATAAACTGAGAGATTACTGAAGCCTTTCTTTTCCCAATGGTCATTACCATTTATATTGTTTAAATATATAAATATTGTGAAACTATTTTCTTCTCTACATGATCTATATTTATGGTTATTGTATGGGAAAATAGATTGGAAACAAACGAGTTAATGTTAGTTAGCCATATTCAACAACCAAGATGAAGTAAAAAAAAGCAATTGCATATGCTAATTCCAGCCCACAGCTGCAGGAATGAAGTTAAAGAGACATCACAGATACTTATTACAATAATAGTTCTCTTCAAAAAAGAATACAACAAAAAGATGTAGAATAGCCTATCAATATTTCAAGTGTGTAGTTTTTAAGGGTCCTTTTGTCTTTAAATATTACGAAGAAAGATAATCATTTCAAAAAGAAAACGTCCTCCTGATTAGATTGCTGATAGCCCTTCATTTGTCACTGTTCTTTCAAGCTACATCATGTAACAGCGGGAAACCTTGATTATTTAATTGCTTGTAAGAACTCATTAAATCTTCCTATCCATCATGGGACATATGGTAAATATCATGCAAACGTGTGATAGTATGTATGAGATATCAATCATTACGGTGGGCTACTGCCCAGAACTTTATGATCAATTGATGCGTGTCAAAATTGCCACTTTTAATAGTTGTTACAATTTTCAAAAATAAGCTACATCTATACTATATTATATAAATGTTAGGACTGGTAGCACCAGAAACTTATGTGGTGCTCTGTTAGAATCTCCTGAGGTCTGTTTTGGTGACCAGTCAGTGTCAGGTGAATGAAGGATCTCTGGCCCTTTATCTGTGTTTGGGGGATTAGGGATGCAGGAAGGCCCGAGGGAGCCCTGGGGGAAGGATCTAAGGCTTTGTGGGGGTGTTCCAGACCTTGCAAATCACTCTAGGGAGTGTCCCAAAAGTAGCCCTTGCATGGAGTATAAAGCTGCTCTTTGCCTGTAACCTTAGAGTCAACAAGTGAGTTAGGCAAGGGCACAAAATACAGCCAGAGGAAGATGAATTTGTGTGACATTTGAGACGTTATGTCAAATGCACATTCAGCTGCAGTGTTGCTCTGCCTTGCTGTAATGCATTTTTTTTATCATTCTCTGATTTTGGCAGAGCAGCTAAAATGGAAAAGAACAAATAATTTTTAACTTGTAGCCATGATGAAATGCGAAACTACTTTGTGTCTTTGAAATAATGCATACATTAATATTTAATGTCATCTGTTTTAATACTTTTATTAATATACAATTAACTTAAGAAGTTAATGTAACATGGATTTTTCCTGCAAAATAGCCCTTCTAAAAATCAGCGGTACACTCAAACATACAGGAAAATTACTGCAAAAGTGATGGCTTTCTTGTGTAATTTGTGAAAGGTGCAATAAGAGTCAAGACCCTGCAAACACTGAATGTGATTATAAATGCATTTGTCTTTGCATTCTTCTGCAAATATCACTTCAATAAATTTTTTGTTTCTTTTCTTTAGCCACAATTCGAGACTTCAGCCTAGCATTCAACCTACAGGAAAGAGTTAAAAAGAAATTGAACACTTTTTTTGTATTTTTTAATTTCATGCTGCTACAGAGAATTTCAAAGGCTAATCGTGAATCACTGAAACTTTAGTTTTGGGCACTGGTACGTAATGTCAAAATGTTCATACTTTTGTCTGTGGCACGTATGTGATTTTGCCCTGATTCTATTTCTGCTTTGATGCCATGGTGACTTATTAAATCCCAGAAATTCAGCCAGAAATTTACCTAACTTAGGCCATTCAACAGAAATAAATTAATAGTCTAGACATCAAAAATGACTTAGTAAGGTTAGGGTTAGGATTACCCATGTAGTATACCTACCTGCTTTCACTATTCCTTGCAAAGTTTTATTTATTTTATTTATTTATTATTATTGCTTATACCTTCCAGTAGAAGTTAATTAAATTAAGATCAGAATTGTTACACAATAAATGTAAATAAAATCCAAGAAGATTGAATTTTTACAATTAGTTAAACTTCCTTATTGGATTTCTGTAATGTAAAACAGAATTTAGTTATTTGTCCTTCATTATCGATTGATTTAAAAGCAGTTCTCCCACACACATAGATACCATTCTTACGTTATTAGTGACATTAGATTTATTTTTCTGATGTTTATTCTTTAAAAGTTTATATATGCTGCATGTTTTACTGTATATATATTTTTCTCCCAAAAAAATCACAAAACTGAACAACTCAAATTCAAAACAACAGTTTTTCTTCAAAACAATATATATATATATATATATATGCAAGTAGTTAAATAAATTTTTCAGCATATAATAACGTTTTATGGCTTTCACCAAGAATGCTGCACTTAATGGTAATACAATAAAAGACATTAACAAGTAAGTAAAGTTGTACACTTAGTTTTCAGTGCTTAGTTTTTTTTTCCACTAATGCAAATTCCATCCTTTGTTAATCATATTTTGAATATTAACTTGGTCAGCTCTTGATTCAGAAAAATGTAAAGGTAATTACACTATACAGTATATTGATTTGAACAGACTTTACTTTAAAATTGATTTCAAACACAACTTTGCATCTTAACAATAATTTATCATTTTTACTATTAGTTAACTGCTGTCTGTTTTCATCCATTGCTATTTTGTAGTAAGCCAGGTGAGCTCTTTGTAAGCGTATATCCCTGTGTCCTCTTTTATAAGGGGCTATTGCCTTCCATGAGAACCCTGAATACAATGAGGACTGATCATGAGGTCATTTATGTTAGGTAGAATGCCTAGAGGGGGCTGGGTGGTCTTGTGGCCTCAGAACCCCTGCAGATTTTATTTTTTTCTCCAGCCGTCTGGAGTTTTTTTTTTTGTTTTTCTGTCCTCCCTGGCCATTGGACCTTACTTTTATTCTATGTTAATTAGTGTTCCCTAATTGTAATGATTTATTTTGTCTTTTTTCTCTTAATTAGTTATGTAAAGCACGTTGAGCTACAATTCCAATGAAGTTGGGACGTTGTGTAAAATGTTAATAAAAACAGAATACAATGATTTGCAAATCCTTTTCAACCTATATTCAATTGAATACACTACAAAGACAAGATATCGAATGTTCAAACTGATAAACTTTATTATTGTTTTGCAAATCTTCACTCATTTTGAATTTGATGCCTGCAACACGTTCCAAAAAAGTATGATATTTCCTTTTAACAACACTCAATAAGCGTTTGGGAACTGAGGACACTAATTGTTGAAGCCGTGTAGGTGGAATTCTTTCCCATTCTTGCTTGATGTACAACTTCAGTTGCTCAAAAGTCCGGGGTCTCCGTTGTCGTATTTTGCGCTTCATAATGCGCCACACATTTTCAATGGGAGACAGGTCGGGACTGCAGGCAGGCCAGTCTAGTACCCGCACTCTTTTACTATGAAGCCACGCTGTTGTAACACATGCAGAATGTGGCTTCGCATTGTCCTGCTGAAATAAGCAGGGACGTCCCTGAAAAAGACGTCGCTTGGATGGCAGCATATGTTGCTCCAAAACCTGTATGTACCTTTCAGCATTAATGGTGTCTTCACAGATGTGCAAGTTACCCATGTCATGGGCACTAGCACACCCCCATACCATCACAGATGCTGTCTTTTGAACTTTGCGCTGATAACAATCCGGATGGTCCTTTTCCTCTTTGGCCTGGAGGACACGACGTCCATGATTTCCAAAAACAATTTGAAATGTGGACTCGTCAGACCACAGCACACTTTTCCACTTTGTGTCAGTCCATCTCAGATGAGCTCAGGCCCAGAGAAGCCGGCGGTGTTTCTGGGTGTTGTTGATATATGGCTTTCGCTTTGCATGGTAGAGTTTTAACTTGCACTTGTAGATGTAGCAACGAACTCTGACAATGGTTTTCTGAAGTATTCCTGAGCCCACATGGTAATATCCTTTACAGAATGATGTCGGTTTTTAATGCAGTGCCGCCAGAGGGACCGAAGGTCACGGGCATCCAGTGTTGGTATTCAGCCTTGCCGCTTACGTGCCGAGATTTCTCCAGATTCTCTGAGTCTTTTGATGATATTATGGACAGTAGATGATGAAATCCCTAGATTCCTTGCAATTGTACGTTGAGAAACGTTGTTCTTAAACTGCTTGACTATTTGCCCATGCAGTTGTTCACAAAGTGGTGAACCTCGCCCCATCCTTGCTTGTGAACGACTGAGCCTTTTGGGGATGCTCCTTTTATACCCAATCATGACAAACACCTGTTTCCAATTAACCTGTTCACCTGTGGAATGTTCAAAACAAGTGTTTTTTGAACATTCCTCAACTTTCCCAGTCTTTTGCTGCCTCTGTCCCAGCTTTTTTGGAACATGTTGCAGGCATCAAATTCAAAATGAGTGAAGATTTGCAAAACAACAATAAAGTTTATCAGTTTGAACATTCGATATCTTGTCTTCGTAGTGTATTCAATTGAATATAGGTTGAAAAGGATTTGCAAATCATTGTATTCTGTTTTTATTTACAACGTCACATCTTCATTGGAATTGGGGTTATACATTGTTTGTATGAAAATGTGCTATATAAATAAATGTTGTTGTTGTTGTAGGTCTTTAATTTAGCTAGCTAATGTAAAGTTCAGCCCTTTGCTGATTTACTATATGAGTGCATTAAATCATAGCGCTTTGAGTACTGAGAAAAGCGCTATATAAATGTAATGAATTATTATTATTATTATCAATGGTTTCCAGTGTTATTTTGGCCTTCACATACAACAGTGAATCCACAGCATACTATTAAAATCAATTATTTCTTATGACCCTGTCCATATCTCCATAGAGGACAGCAGTGTATAGAGAATCTGACTTCTTCTTTTTGTGTGTTTCCATGGGGAAGAGGCATTTTCTGTATCCAGCAGATTACATGCACACTCATAGGCACCTCAGAGGAGAGTGGACCTTTGTGAGTCTATGCCAACTACTTAGACTAATTTCTATCCTCTGAGTTCTCTGTTCGAACAAGTGAGGCAGGTAGTGTGCTTTCATAAATCAAAAATGGAAAATTAATTTATGTGCGCATTAAGTATGTGCCCCATATCACCTCTGTCTCCAACACATCTTTATGATTGCAATCCTGATAATTGCCACCATAGTAGCAGAACACCTACAATGAAACACACCTTGCACAGATAAACACAATTCCTTCGTGTAATGTAAATGACAGGAAAGCACATCCTGAATAGCACATGACAATACAGAAATTGACTAATAAAAACACATGAGAAGTAACATTTATGGCATTTATATCGCACATTTTCCTAGAAAATGTGTAGGTCAAAGTGCTTTCTTTACAAGATATTAACAAAAAATGTAAATAAATAAATGAGTTAAAAAGTATTTAAATAAAAATGAAGAAAAAAAAATCACAAATATGCATTAATGTGGTTGTCTGCACTTTGCATTGACAACACTTATGTTGTGGTGTTTACAATTTTAGAGAGACCCCAGGGCTCCAAACTCAACTTATGTACCTCTCTGACCAACCTGATGGTTTAGATGAAGAAAGAAAGAGTCTCAATGGAGGAAGTGGTGAAAAAGATAGATGTGAACTGCAGTGTCTTAAACATTTCAAGATGGAGTAGAGAAGTTCTCTTAGAGAAGTAAAGAAATTGTAGAGGATCAGAAATTTGTATCCACAATTAAACAACAATGGCCAGGGCGTTATGATGATAAACAGCTAAGCCCTTTCTTAAATTTCACATGCCACTTTAATGTTTTGTTTTTCCAGTTCATTAGCTTAGTCCTCTCTCATTTTCTTGTTCACATATTATGTTGCATAACCTGCACTGATCTGAAGGTCACACTCTGGATATTATTGGACAGTTTGTACTAGTGGCTTGTTTAAAATATAAAGATCTAAAGCATGACAAGCAAGAGAACAGGGTGTGGGGAATCTACTGGAGAAATCAGATGAACAGCTAGATAATTTAATTAAGTTAATTTTACAAAGTTATCAACTACAAAGTAATTACAGATTTTTTGGCTTCATCTCTGTATTATCTGTGTGTCATAAGCTAAGCAATCTCTTTCTTTTCTATTCATAATTCCCTTGTGTTTGTTTTGTTTTGCTTTAATTTCACAGATCACAGACTTAACTGCACACAGAAGAGCCACTGTTTGTCAGGGTGTTCCCTCTACCTAAGAGAATGAGCTCCAGTTTCAGTTTCAATTTGTTTTCCTCATTGTTATTGCGTACTTTTGAATGTAAGGACCAGTTTGATCTTTTAAGGTGCTATAACTTGCAGAATACACCCAGAACTTGAGGTTTTGTTACAGTTTATGTGATATGCCAAAGGGTCTTTTATTAAGGTTCCAATCTTATTTCATGTCTTTTGTAGGATAATGAGACTAATGTGTTGAACATTACAATGGGAATTTGAAAGTTTTTTAATGAGAATGCTGCCTTATCAGGATTACTACCCAATGTAGTCAATGTTGCAGGTATCCTTGATGTTGAGGTAGTTGTGGAAAATGCTTGAGAGCTTTATGAATTTAAGAATGTCTTAATGCCTGTTTGGTCTACTTTATGCTCGAAACACAGATTTTCACAACGACGTGTAATACAAATTTTCGGTGATCCCGAAGATGTTCCTGCACCTTAGAAATGAGTGCACTGCCAGAGCATTCTCTAAAAAAATCAGTTACTGTACTGTATATTTAATATGAATGTCTGCATCACTTTTTCAGCCATTTTCTGAGAGTTTTAGTATGTGTTTTTGAAACAGTTTGATCATTGTTTTCCAATTCAGAGTTAAAGTTAATTGACTTATTTTGATTTTTTTTTTTTTTTTTTAACTGAGTTTTCAAATCTTGAATGTAAGGACCTGCACTTCCTCATTTGCTTGTGTGGTAACACCTTTGACCTGGACAGCCTGACTGTCAATATTCCATTGCTGTTATGTACATTATCATGGCATTTCCTGTGCAGCTGTTTTTGACACAATTTGTAATTTACAACGCTGTTCAACTTGCACTGTCATTATTCCTCTTAAGGTACTTCAGTTTTGCCAGGCATTACTTATTAGACACCATATTGCTTTTAATATACAGTATAGCATATAAAATGAGTAGTTTTCTCTTCTTTTTCATACTAGCTTTGTAGTTAGGTTGAACTAAACACATAGCTAATACAACACAGAATATGTTACTAAAACCTGAATTGATGAGTACCAAGCATTTAGCTCGCACTATGTATTTTTTGTATTTAAGCTAACATGATGAAGTTGTCACGAGAACTCGAAATAAGCAATTTAGAGAACTTTAATTAGGTCAACTAAAAATTTTGCAAGCAAAAAGTCACTAGAAGAGTTTATGCTGGATAGGTCTAACTTTTTAAAGTGAGGAAAAATTATTAACCACAGTGCCATCATGTTGCTTTCTAAATATACCTTGTATACAGTATACATGTATTAGGCACAATCTCTGCTTGTTTAATTATTGCTTATGTCCAGCTTTGTTTCTCAAGCGATAGACTTGAAATAGGTCACACAGGTACTTTTAACCATAAGTCTGATTTTTGATATTTAAACTTTTTGTCTTGCCTACCTAATTCCACTCCCACCTGGGGTTGAATGAGGGCCATGAATTACTACAGTTCAGAAATAATACCCTGATAAATTTGGGAAACATGCAGGTTGTGATAGTGGTGTAATTGTTAGCACTTTCAACTAAGAAATCATTTACTTTTTCTTTGGTCAAGTATTTCCCTTTCTATTTTTATCATGTCTTACAGACACACCAGGTTGGGCCATATTGTTTCTATAGAGTTCTTTATTACAATGTGGCATTCTTTACAACAGGCGTAAAACACAAGAGTATTGCACACATAAAATCTTCCCAGTACTAGCAATAGTTAAGTACTAAATGTAACAAATTTTTTGCATTTACATTTTTACCTTTACACCTTTCCACATTTTTACCCAGGCACCACAGATTATCTTAGCTAGTTTAAATATATATACAGTATAGAGAGAGAGAGAGTCACATGTGAGCTCTGATAATGGTAATTCTCCTCCAAACTAAGGTTTGGCACTGTTGTCTAATGCCTTTTCGTCTCTTCCCACTGCAGAATGAAAGATTCTACCTCTGACATCACTTCCACCATACAGCCTCCTAGACCTGCCTGGATCTCATATAAGCACTTCCTACTCCACCTCACTTAAGTCTGATCTTGGACTCTAGTCTGAAAAGACATAACATTTGTACCACATGATTTTTTTGTTTTGCTATTCATAATATATGGTGATTAAAAACCTTTTCTGATTTGTTTTTGTGTCATCCTTACTATATATATATACAGTCATATGAAAAAGTTTGGGAACCCCTCTTAATTCTTCGGATTTTTGTTTATCATTGGCTGAGGTTTCAAAGTAGCAACTTCCTTTTAATATATGACATGCCTTATGGAAACAGTAGTATTTCAGCAGTGACATTAAGTTTATTGGATTAACAGAAAATATGCAATATGCATCATAACAAAATTAGACAGGTGCATAAATTTAGGCACCCCAACAGAGATATTACATCAATACTTAGTTGAGCCTCCTTTTGCAAATATAACAGCCTCTAGATGCCTCCTATAGCCTTTGATGAGTGTCTGGGTTCTGGATGGAGGTATTTTTGACCATTCTTCCATACAAAATCTCTCCAATTCAGTTAAATTTGATGGCTGCCGAGCATGGACAGCCTGCTTCAAATCATCCCATAGATTTTCGATGATATTCAAGTTAGGGGACTGTGACAGCCATTCTAGAACATTGTACTTCTCCATCTGCATGAATGCCTTTGCAGATTTCAAACTGTGTTTTGGGTCATTGTCTTGTTGGAATATCCAACCCCTGTGTAACTTCATCTTTGTGACTGATGCTTGAACATTATCCTGAAGAATTTGTTGACATTAGGTTGAATTCATCTGACCCTCAACTTTAACAAGGGCCCCAGTCTCTGAACTAGCCACACAGCCCTACAGCATGATGGAACCTCCACCAAATTTGACAGTAGGTAGCAGGTGTTTTTCTTGGAATGCGGTGTTCTTCTTCCGCCATGCAAAGCGCTTTTTGTTATGACCAAATAATTCAATTTTTGTCTCATCAGTCCAAAGCACTTTGTTCCAAAATGAATCTGGCTTGTCTAAATGAGCATTTGCATACAACAAGTGACTGTTTGTGGTGTTAGTGCAGAAAGGGCTTCTTTCTCATCACCTTGCCATACAGATGTTCTTTGTGCAAATTGTGCTGAATTGTAGAACGATGTACAGATACACCATCTGCAGCAAGATGTTCTTGCAGGTCTTTGGAGGTGATCTGTGGGTCTTCTGTAACCATTCTCACAATCCTGCGCATATGCCGCTCCTGTATTTATCTTGGCCTGCCAGACCTGGGTTTAACAGCAACTGTGCCTGTGGCCTTCCATTTCCTGATTACATTCCTTACAGTTGAAACTGACAGTTTAAACCTCTGAGATAGCTTTTTGTAGCCTTCCCCTAAATCATGATACTGAACAACCTTTGTTTTCAGATCTTTTGAGAGTTGCTTTGAGGATCCCATGCTGTCACTCTTCAGAGGAGAGTCAAAGGGAAGCAATTGACCACCTTAAATACCTTTTCTCATGATTGGACACACCTGTCTATAAAGTTCAAGGCTTAATGAGCCAATCCAACCAATCTGTTGTTGCAAATAATCAGTATTGAGCAGTTACATGCATTCAAATCAGCAAAATTACAAGGGTACCCAAATTTTTGCACAGCCAGTTTTTCACATTTGATTTAATTTCATACAACTAAACACTACTTCATTAAAAATCTTTGTTTGGAAAGCACCCCAGTACTCAGATGTTCCTAGGAAATGAAAGACATACCACCGTTATCTTTTTTGTTGAAAGTAGAGTAAATTATTATGCAGGCTGAGAGGGGAGTCAGATAGGAAATTTGAGTATTTCAGCATTTCACATATGAGTGCTTCACAAGCACATGTCAAGGCTGACAAGTGTATCACTCTGATGGTCTGCATTAGCTCTACAATCCTTCCAGGAACCTCTAGAACTTGTAACCATCGATAGTTATAGACTGAGATGAACCGGGCAACAGTATTTTTATTAAAACCAAACAGTGTTTGCAGTGAAGTGATTCAAAAAGTCAGTCAATAAATAAATGCTCCATTAAAATAAGGTGAACGTGGATGTTAAAGTCCAATAAATAAATTCATAAAAACGGTTAAAACATATGGCAAGAAAAGTTCTAAAAACTCAGAGGTGCATCCTTCTCCAATCTCGACATTTCCTCTGCATACTTCAAATGGAATCCTGCAGCCAGAGGAAGTGTCCTTCTCTCAGGCAGTGTGGCATGGTGGTTAAGGCTTTGGACTTCAAAACCTCACCTCAGGTTATAGGTTCAAATCCCGCCACTGACACTCTGTGACTTTGAGCAAGTCATTTGACCTGCCTGTGCTCCAAATAGAAAATCAAAAGAAATAAACCAATTGTATCATAAATGTTGTAAGTCACCTTGCGTAAAGGCGTCAGCCAAATAAATAAAGGCACAGCCAACCTGACACAGGTCCCTACTACCATGATAGGCTGCCAGTAAGACTCCAATCCTGTGACTGCTGCTGCCATTCCTCAACCTTACATGACAGCCCTGCAGAGCAATGGATCAGTCCAGCTCCCTTGAATTGAAGTGACCCTCTTCAGCCCCCTTGAGTGACGGCACACATGGTCCTTCTCAGGGCTCACTACCTGGTTGACTGTCTCCTCTCTAGTGCACACTCGCAGTTCAGCTGTTTAGAGTAAGTTCCTTTATTGTTCTGAGTGTAAGTCATTTTACACTTGTCTTAAATCTTTTTCATTAAACTGGTAATGCCACAATCAATAATGCTAGTAGACAGAAACATTATGCTGAGACGTCCTTTTTTAATCTAAGAGGACAGCATACACACACACACACACACATCAACGCTCATTTTTGTGGAGTTCTGCATTGTACAGTAAAACATTCATGCTATTGTGGGTAGTTGAAATAAACTGAAGTCACTATCATGTTCATAGAACCACCTTGAGATGATGTGTGTTTGTGACATGGAGCATTAACTTGCTGGAAGTATCCATTTGAAAAGGGTACACTGGGCCCATCAGAGGTTGTTCAAATGGTATTAAAATGCCTAATGTGTGCCAGGAAAACATTCACAAATCATTACATTTCCACTAAAAAGCTTGGAGTATTGACACAAGAATCCATATAAACACGTTGTTATGCGCCTTTGCAGCTGAAATCAAGGTTTCTCAAGACAGGCAACATTAATCATCCAGTTTGGTAATCATGTGTCCACTGTAGTTTGCATCTTTCTGTCCTTAACTGGTAAGAGTAGAACCCAGCATAGTGTTCAACTGCTGTAACTTGTCCACTTCAAGGTGTGGCATATTGTGAATTCATGGATTCCCTTATGAACACCATTCTTGTAAAGGGCTGCATTTGATTATTTATTGTGTTTCTGTTGAATGGATCCCGCTTTTCTCCTCGGAACTAATTGAAAAGTGTTTTATCACTTCCAATAGGCTGAGATTTGTTTATCATATCATTCCCTATAAACTCTATATGAAAATCCAGAGAGAGATGTTTTTCTAAGATGATGGAACCAAAAACAACTTGTGCCGATAATCAACCCAAAGTCAAAGTTGCCCTAACTACTTTGTCCATGCTATTTATAATGTACAGTGCAGTCAGACACACGCAAAATCTACTGAGCCCTGCAAAATCCAATATACTGAGTAGCAGCTTCTTTAAATGAATATCTGTTTCTGTTTTATAAATATATGATACATAATATATTTTAAAAGTGCCTTCTACATCTTGCAAATGGTTGCAAGGGGTAGAAGTAGCATTAGGTAGTAGTTGATGGTAGAAGAGCACATCCAGGCTTGGTGAGACAGTTGTAGTAAAACCTACAGTAGCATTTGGAAATCTCCTCTTCTTGTCAACAGTCATACATATGGGTCACTGTTGGCTATAAGTCTTCCTGTTACCCAGTATGCATTGTAAAGGGGCCCTCTAAGGGAATGCCAGTAGTATGGTATTTCACATGAACAAAGTGTTAACCTGATGCCTAACAAAGAGTGTTGTCATATATCTAGGCAGTTTTAAAATTGGTCAGGGGTGAAAATGTCTCTGAAGGAGGAGTGACCCAGTCATTCCAAAACTTTATACACCTGCTCCTAAGTCCAGGAGTGTCCAGAATCCACCTGGCTTGGCTGGGTGATGAACCATGGAAGGTACCCAAAGAGTTATTATTGAAAAAATGCCTCATTTGGGCTAAATATACTGTAGTGAATGATCTCTAGGGATGATCAGGCCAGGTTTAGATAGATTTTTGTCCAAGATGAAGTATGCGGTTGGAAATTTCTAATTTTTGGCGTGTGTGAGGCAACATTGTAGGTCAAATTATTAATATATACCTGGCTGAGTTATACATACAGTAATGAAGATTTGCATTATTGTGTATCACAAGTATGCTCATCACATCAAAAAGTCTGGCCTAAAAGTCTGGTAGGGTAAATGTGTGAGGCAAAACATTATTACTTCTTACTCGCACTACATGTGCAGTGAGTTTGCATTTTAAGTCATTCCAATTTAGATCCTCAAATAATGTATAATGTAACTTCTTTTGCTTTTTACAGATACAGTAATCGTCCTTTTAGTTTTCTGATGATATAGTACAGTAAATGCGTTTGGCCACAAATAAATTGGCCAAGGAATTCTTTAGCAGTTGCCACAGGTTCTTTTATGGCACCAGAGTAATTGTCTGCCTCATTATTTATTTTTTATACCCATATTGTTCTTAAATAATGATAGTGTTGACTTTTCAGTGCTCTTGTGTGATTGTCTGTTAAGGAAAGTGTGCGGTTCCACCTTACTTATGAATAATATCATTAATATGTGCCATCTCAATACATCCATAACCATCACACATCTTGCAAAATCAAATGTCAGTCTTCAAGATGAAGTTTTTCAAAAGAGGAAAACCATGTTTGAACTCATAATCTCTCTTCAACCCACTGAATGTTTTACACCGGCATTGTCCAACATCAATGGGAACATTTGGTTATGGCAGATATTTTAAGGTGGATCTGAATGAATGCATCAGATTGAAATTGAACCACAGGTTTTATACACCATCAACCGGATCAGACATCAATTTAGCACCCCTGCCCCTCATTACAAGCACATTTGTCTCATAGGCTGGTGAAGAACTCTTTATAGAGGTGTGAGCAGCAGAAGGAAAATGCTTCCTATTTGCGGCCTTATGAAGTCTTAAGGAATTGCACCAGTCATCACAAGTTTCATGCTTTAAAGATTAGGGAAAGTAATAAAAATAAGATATGATTTATGACGTTCAGAACAAGCTGGGAATTTTTTTTTAAATATTTTGCTTATGTAAAAGGTAAAATGGTTAATAGATGACCAAATTTTCTCTGGTATCATTTGTATATTTCCCTGACTTTATTAAATTAATCACATATCAGTACAGTATAATTCTTCAACATTACTTTTTGTCTGTTTGACAAACTGCAGTATTCCCAGTGCACTGGACAAAAAACAGCATGCTACTTGCCAAGTGGATGATGTAAGATATTAATGTTTTGTAAATTCTTTCATTATAAATATGTTAAAAAGTACTGCATATTGTCAGTCCAGGCTTATTACTGACATTTGCAATATCCTGGTTAATATCCTGCAAACAGTGTTCCTTTCAGATATATTTTTTTATTTAAAGCTGAACATGAGTAACCCATAAGGTATATAGCCTTCATTTGAAAAATATGTCAACTGCTTACAAAGCTACACTCTAGAATATGTTTAAGATTACACGTATTTTTGTGGATAATAAATTCAATAGTAAACCAGTAAGCAAGAATAACTTATTATAAATATTGAGATCCTAGGTATACACTGGAGAAAAACTTCAGCAATTGAACAGCTTTCATAATTTTGTGTTTGCACTCTGAGTGGTCATGAGTAAACTTGGGAGCCTTGTGCATACATCAGTCCATTTGATAGCAAAATATTTGGAATGGCAGCTAATCTAGAATCAGCCAAATCATTCCAGAGGGTCTTAGCCAGAATACAGAGTTGGGCAGATTTGTGGCATATGAAATTTAATGTAGCTAAATGTAACCCCTATAAGAAGGATCTACGAGTCATGGTGGACTCATTACTATCAAAATTCAGACAATGTGCAGAAGCTATTAAAAAGGCTGCTTGGATGTTAGGTTATATAGCATGATGTGTAGAGTAGAAGTCGAGGGAGGTTAATAACGCAATGGTGAGACTTCATCTGAAGTACTGTGTGTAGTTTTGTATTCCGTATTCCAAAAAAGACATAGCAGCACTAGAAAAAGTTCAAAGGAGAGTGACTAGGCTAGGATTCCAGAACTGAGACTTATGAGCTATGAGGGAATATTAAAGGAATTAAACCTTTTCAGTTTAAGCAGAGATTAAGAGGTGACAGGATTGAAGTCTTTAGAATTATGAAAGGAATGAATAATGTGGATCCAGTCTGTTGCTTTAAAATAAGAGATAGAGTTGGAATAAATAAGAGGCAGAGTTGGAAACTTTTAAGGGTAAATTTTGCACAAATGTTAAACACATGGAATAAGCTACCAAATAGTGTGGTAGAGAGTAGGACTTTATTGGCCATATTAGGTGGACAGGATTGACGAGAGTTATTGGGCTGAATGGTCTGATTTTGTAAAAAAATTCTTAATGATCATCTTTACATACATACTTTTCACTTTAAAAACCTTTTAGAGCAGGACTGGACATAAGGTAGAAACAAACCATCTTGCTGATCTGTCACAAGGCACAGTCACACACACCTAACCACCTAACACTGGCTCCATTTGGAGACACCATCTTCTTTGGAAAATGGAGTACCTGGTGAAAACTCACACAAACAGGAAGAGACTGTGTTAGCTTTACAGTGAGTGTTAAAAGGCAGACTTTTGAAGCTATAGAGCAACAACTCTAACAACTGTGCCACCTGCAAAAAAAGCTACATGGATATTTTTTATTTCCTATGTGTAAACCTTATTTGCCGTAAATGTGATAATGTATGCATTCTGTTGACTTTAAGGTATTTGCTAATACATACCACAACCAATCATTGTCTATGTGGTGTTTCACATTTGTCTGTGTGAGTTTCCTCCACAAACTCCTTTCATCTTTTCAAAGATGTGAAAGTTTTAGTTTAGGTGAGAATGCCAAATTGGATCTATGAGTGAGTATATGAGAGAGTAGGCCCTACAATGGTCCTTAAACTTAGTTTTGCCAGGATAGGTGATGGCCCCCTTTGACCCTGAAATGAACTAAGCTGCTTTGAGAATGTATAGTTAAAATATACAGTACATAAGAACACAGAACTCAAGAAATTTGACAAATGAGAGGAGACCATTCAGGTCAAAAAGCCTATGTGTTTAGGTAGTACAATAGCTAAGTTGTAAGATAGATATAATCCCAATTTTTCTTAAATGTTGTCAAGGTTTCTGCTTCATCTACATATCTCTGTAATTTGTTCCAGAGTCCCACAACTCTTTATGTAAAGAAGTGCTTCCTGGTTTCAATTTTAAATGCAGTTTTAAAAGCATATACATACTGCTTGCAGTCAAGTGTTAGAATTATCCTACAATAGATTTCATACTGTTTAATGAATTAGCCTATGATCTGGTCTCAGGGTCCATTGTCATTTTGTAAATAAAGCCATTGAGAGGATCATTAGTATAAAACAGTCTTCCATATTACACAGCCAGCCAGCCAATGGTCCTCAGTGAGACTGCCATAATATATCTTAAATGACTGACAGCCTTGTAAAATTGCCTCTGTTGTAAAAGACATTCAACAAGTTTATGATAAAACTTGGAACAGCCCTGGGAAAACACCACTTCCATAATAAAATGTTTGAGCTAGAATAATCACCAATAATTTTCTATTAACTGTAGCGGGACGCCCCTTCTACATACTTTATGTTCTGGGGGAGCAGCCATGGGCATCTCACTACCTCCCCCGGGACGCTTGGTGGCAGCCTTCCTGGCTGACAATGATGCCTCAGTTTCCCGCAGGGTTTCATGGGAGATGGAGTTCTCCACAACCCTGTGGGGATCTGGGGTGGCCGCCAGGGGGTGCTGCATGGAGCCAGGAACCCACCTGGACATCTCTGCAGTCCCGCCTGGAAGTGCAATTAGCCACAGGTGATCAAGCACCTGGAGCACTTCCGGGTGGACTATAAAAAGGGCCAGAATCCACCACTCAGGAGTCAGAATCGGGAGGAAGAGGACAAGGTTGCCTGGGAGGAGTGGTGGTGCCAGATGAAGGATTTGTTTATTGTTTGTGCCATTTAAAGTGCTTGTGAGACTGTGTTGGGCCTGTGGGACACAGGGAAGGTGTGCCCCACGGCTGAAGAGAAATATAAAAGGTCTGCTTTATTTTACACGTGCCTCTGCGTCAGTCTGTGCTGGGTCGGGCGCTATATAGCACCTTTTACATCTGGTGTAGTCAGCAGGATCCCGGTCCGTCCATTTGGGCTGGAACCTGCATTACAATTCGAGTGGAGACCTGGCATAGCGAAGCACAACAGCGCGAGGCACGTGCTCAACTCAGCTGCGCGGAGAGTGCGCTCCCGTCGCAGCTACAGTCAAGCATGCACGGCCCAGAGTGAAGAACTCCATCTCCCATGAAACCCTGCGGGAAACTGAGGCACCATTGTCAGCCAGGGACGCTGCCACCAAGCGTCCCGGGGGAGATAGTGAGATGCCTATGGCTGCTCCCCCGGAACATATGTAGAAGGGGTGTCCCGGTTGAGCATGGGACCTGGCCGCCCGCTACATAATATACAAATAGTTTTCTTCCTTCAGCTTCTTCTTCTTCTTCTTTTGGCTACTCCCGTTAGGGGTTGCCACAGCGGATCATATTCTTCCATATCTTTCTGTCCTCTGCATCTTGTTCTGTTACACCCATCACCTGCATGTCCTCTCTCACCACATCCATAAACCTTCTCTTAGGCCTTCCTCTTTTCCTCTTCCCTGGCAGCTCTATCCTTAGCATCCTTCTCCCAATATACTCAGCATCTCTCCTCTGGACATGTTCAAACCAGCACAATCTCGCCTCTCTGACTTTGTCTCCCAACCGTCCAATTTTCTTCCATAATTGCAAAAACATTTTCATTAGTTAATCAGACTATATGAAATCCAAATTATTTAATTACACTGCACAACAATTTTTACTGGGTATGCACAAATATAGTTTTGGTTTTACTGCATCACGTAGGAACTCTGAGAAATAGACATTTATATGCTTACTGACAATAACGTATTTAGTCACGTTTATGTTTCACATAAGCTATTAAATTCAACAGAATTAAAAGTGTTTTGCTCCTGATTTTCTTTTGTATTCAATGTCTGGTGCATCACGTTGCAGTGTCCAACAGTAGTCAGCAAGCAATGACGGATTCCAGTTGCCCTGGTATTGTTTCTCCATCGTAGCAATGTCCTGGTGAAACCTTTCACTGTGTTCATCACTGAAAACATGCAGATTTGCGGGGAAGAAGTCCAAGTGTGAGTGGAGGAAATGAATCTTGAGTGACATGTTGCACTTCATTATCTTGTATGCTTTGAGAAGTTTGTCTACCAGCTGAATGTAGTTTAGGGCTCTGTAATTGCCCAGAAAATTATCAACAACATCTTTGAAGGCGGATCGGTGTGGCATCCGCAGTGATGCGGGCTCTGCATCGGTCTGTCGTGGTGAAAAAGGAGCTGAGCCGCAAGGCAAAGTGCTCAATTTACCAGTCTATCTATGTTCCTACCCTCACCTATGATTATGAGCTATGGGTAGTGACCGAAAGAATGAGATCGTGAATACAAGCGGCTGAAATGAGTTTCCTCCGTAGGGTGTCTGAGCTTTCCCTTAAAGATAGGGTGAGAAGCTCAGTCATCCGGGAGTGGCTCAGAGTAGAGCCGCTGCTCCTCTGCATCGAGAGGAGTCAGATGAGGTGGTCTCGGGTATCTGATCAGGATGCCTCCAGGACGCCTCCCTGGTGAGGTGTTCTGGGCACGTCTAACCGGGAGGAGGCCCCGGGGAAGACCCAGGACACGCTGGAGGTACTATGTCTCTCGGCTGGCCTGGGAATGCCTTTGGATTCTCCCGAAAGAGCTAGAAGAAGTGGCTGGGGACAAGGAAGTCTGGGCATCTCTGCTCAAGCTGCTGCCCCCGCGACCCGATCTCGGATAAGCGGAAGATGATGGATGGATGGATGGATCTTTGAAGGCTTTCCAGGCAATTTTTTCTGGCCCAACTAACAGATCTTCAAACCGTTTGTCTCTCATAACATGTCCGATCTGGGGGCCAACAAAAATGCCCTCTTTGATCTTGGCATCAGTTATTCTTGGGAAAATCTGTCTTAAATAAAGGAAACCTTCGCCTTCCTTGTTCAGTGCTTTCACGAAATTCTTCATAAGTCCCAGTTTTATGTGAAGAGGAGGCAAAAATATCTTTGCTGGGTCAACAAGCTGTTCATGTGGAACATTTTTCTGTCCTGGAACTAGCTTTTTACGGAGTAGCCAGTTCTGTTGAGAATAGAGCGACTCTTTGGCACAGCTGTCCCATTCACAGATGAAACAACAGTACTTTGTATAGCCAAGCTGCAGTCCTAGTAACAGCTTTTGCTTTTGACAGACCCAAATCTCTGACCAAATTGTTCAATTCGGACTGTGTTTTCAGATGTGGATCACCTGATGAGCACAGTTCAAAATCCGGGTCAATGTCACTGTCAGTACCCTGCATTGCAGTTTCTTCATCTGGTCCGTCTAAGGTCCAATCCTCTGGAGGTTTCAGAATTGGAAGACTGTCGTCATGTGGGACGGGTCTCATTGATGAAGGCAGATTAGGATATTCAATTGACTTCTTGTTTTTGGCAGAGAAACCAGACACATTAGTCAAACAGGAAACAGTCCGTCACATGGTCTTTCTGTTCTTGCTATATCATGGGAACAGCAAACGGCATCGTCTTTCGAGTGCCTCTGAGAGCCAGGCTGTCAGACTGACAGCACATGTTGCACAGCAAATGTGAGGCGCCCATTCCTTGACTTGATCACCAATTTTGCAGCTGAAATACAGATGATAAGTTTTCTTCACAAGAGCAGTCATCCAACATCTCTGAGGCGCAAGTGTATGTTCGCCATTTCACCAAAATGATACAATTTTAAAAATAATTATTGTTCCACTACTTAACAGACTTGTTAGACATTTACCTAAATATTATTACTTTTTATCAAATTAATATTTGTCTCTGTCATTCCAAAATTTTTATCTACCTTCTTTCCTCCTCTCGGCTTTAATTTCAAGTTCTGTCTTTTATTGAGGATTGAGTATATACAGTATATGCAAATCCAATTGAATTTCTGTAGATGATGAAACACATTCTCTCTTTCCAGTCAATTTCATTTTTAATCATACCATTGAACAAATAGTATCAATGTTCATCAGTCCCTTGAGCTAATAGATATTAGGCTTAGGATGTTAGTTATTAACCATTTAATATCTAAAAGTAAGACTCACCAACATTGACTTCAAGCATTTTGCCACAGATTGCCATAATACTTTGTAGAGTAAAATACCACCCGATCTTACTTTCTAACCCTATTATAGGTTTTAATCTGAAATGGAAGCTTTTAGAGAACTGAAATAATTTGAGCATTTTACTAATTATTTTTAAACTAAACTGAGTGCTATGCTCAAAACATGCCAAAGAAATTGTAATTATAATATTGGTCTACTGAAAACCTATTTTAGGAGCTCTTAGAAAATTGAAAACACAATTATAATTTATCAAAAAACAACAGTCCTATATGCTATAAACCATAGTTTAAAATTTAAAACACTGCATATTACAAGAGTATCTGTGAAACAGACTGTTAAACAAGTAAGTTAAAAGGCACATGCAAAAAGTGCTGACAGTGCCAACATGCATTTTCAGATGAAAAATAAGGAGTATTGGTAACCATTTTAGGCAACATAATGATGAGTACAGGCAGGAGTCCACTTCATCCATGTGAGAGTATGTCCTTTTGTTAATCACAGGAAATAATGACATATCTTATAACATGTACATGTGTCTATTAACCCATAATAATTTAAGAGTAATAAAATACATTACTTGTGTTAATTGCTGAGGTAGATTTTTTTTAAGTGCAAGATAAAAATAAAGTCATTTAGTAAAAAAAATATTTTTATTAAACACAATTTCAGCTGTTCTTTATCCAAAGAGTTTGTTTATATTAAAAGCAAAAGCTGTCAAAAATGTCCAGGGAATGAAGACTGTTCCCTGTCATCATTGAGGAAATTGGAATACTTTCAACAGACAGTACATGTTGTAAACCTGGCTACAATCCCTGAGATTCCATACAGATTGCAAAAGCTAATTATAATCTAATAACAGGCAGACAGTCTGTCTCAATATTATTACAGGAAGAGTTTGTTAAATTAATAGCTCATCATTGCTCTTGAAATCATTCATTTTACATATTGTTCTAATGATTCTAATTCTGTCATTAAATCTTAATAAGATGACATGAACTTAAAGGAATGCTGTCAATTTGCTGATTCTTTGAAAATGAAAGATAATTTAGCTCATCTTGTTTCCCTATTACTTCAATGGAGACTGAACATTGTTAGCCTGAAGGTCAACTAACTCTCACAATTACTGCATCAGTATCAGTTTGCTTTAATTTCAGCTAAATGTGGCAAACGTGTAAATCATTTTGTTTCATAACTTTACCACATTAATTAAACCTTCTTCCAATAATATCCCATATAGATTTTTCCCCCTTTTAAGCATATCTGCTGAAGGTTTTTCACTTCAACTACAGAAATTTTGTTTTACTGTTAAAAAAATTACATTTGTCTAAAAGCAAATTTGTGTAAGATCTATAACATTTTTATCTAAATTATTGCAGGACACTGCACTTATTTCTTCCTTGTAAGCTTATATTGGTATTAATATCCTTTCCAGCCATTCTGAACTACTCCTTTGATAAATATTTCATATTGTAATCTAATGTGTATGTTTCAGATTATTTGGAACACACTTCAGATTATTTGACAAGTTTATAATAATTTACATAAAGTATAAAACTTCTGTTACCTTTGTGTTTGTTTTCGTTCACATATAAGTAACAACTGTAAATACATTTTACAAAAAAATAAGGGGAAGCAATTGTCTCTATTGTGCTGTAACTGTTTACAAATTTCCACGTAACAGAAATCATAGATAGATAGATAGATAGATAGATAGATAGATAGATAGATAGATAGATAGATAGATAGATAGATAGATAGATAGATAGATAGATAGATAGATAGATACTTTATTATTCCCAAAGGAAACTGAAGGGTTATAGCAGGAGACAAAAAAAAGGCACAAACTTACATATAACAAAAATTCTAATATTCTTAGGTATGCAAGCAAGGTACATATCACACAGATAACGCGAATTATCTATAAGTAGATTAACAAAGTGTAGGTATGTGCTAAGTGTAAAATGATTTGAATTGCATGTACTTATAACTTACAAATTCACCGTATTGAATAGTACTATTTAAATGTCATTGTCTGATAAAAAGTCAGATAGACCAACTAAATAACTTAGTACCATTCAGCACACAGCGAACCACACCACCTTGGCTGAAGGGTGATTCATTATAGTGTCAGTTGTCTCAGCCCGTGACTAAATGTGCTCCTTTTTTTTTAGCCAAAACCTTATGCAAAGGGTGAGAGTCATTGTCCATAATAGTAAACAGCTTCCTGAGTGACCTATATTATACAACAGAATTGAATTAGTTCTTTGAATCTGTTTATTTAGAGTGCTGGCTTTAACCATACCAAAGCGATTCCCTCAACACACTATCACACAGAAAACTTCACTGGCCATGTCAGACTGGTAGAAAACATGTAAGCATGTCCTGCATACACCAAAAAAACCTCAACCTTCTCAGGAAATAGAAGTGACTCTGACCCTTCTTGTACACAGCCTCTGTGTTGGTACCTCCATTAAAGCATGTTATTCAGATGTGCCTAAGGTATTTGTATATTCTTACCAGTCCTTCACCATCAATGAGAACTGGAGGCAGAGTGGGCTTGACCCTCTTGAAGTCTACAATTATCTCCTTTCTTTTAGTGATGTTGAGCAGTAGGTGGTTCATTCTGCACCATTTAACAATGTCCATCACTAGTGGTCTGTAGTGCCCACCACTGATACACCTACCTATGGCTGTATCATTAGAGAATTTCTGCAGATGCCATGATGCAGTATTGTATCTAAAGTCTGAGGTTTATGGGGTAAACATGCATAGCCAGCACAGTTTCCTGTGGAATCCCAGTGCTACACATGACCATGTCCAAGATACAGTTCTTAAGCCACACAAACTGTCAGGATACATTTAGAAACATTTTGCTTCCTTTAATAAAACAATAGTGTAGTGTAACTTTAGCTGCACTTCATTTAAAATATTTGCTTTTTTGTGACAACTTGTTTAAATTGACAGGGACATTGTCACTGGAGCAGCTTTATAAATATTCTACTAGAACCATTAGAATGGGAGAAACGTGACTAGGATTTTCTTCTTCACTTGTAAAAATTATACTATACTCATTGCTAAAATGCATTTCAAGGTCTATAGATGTCTTTCTTTCTAATTGACTACATCCCAAGAATTCCATTTATCTACGTTTCTGTTTCATTTTTTTAACATTCAAAACTATGGAAAACTTCAACTTAGACCAAATTTCTTAAGATACAATCAACTGCATGCATTGCTTTGTCTTTGTCAAAACACACTTGAAGGAGAAGTGCATTTTATTATTTCAAGGTAATGTAAATAGTTAACATACTGTATATAATTTGCTTTGTTGTGTTTGTTGAGTTCTGTCTGTACATTAAACAAACTTTATTTTAGGTGGAGATGTTCCTTAAGATTGAAAATCTGATTAAAGATTGAAAACCAACAGTCTTCAAAATCAGTAATATTTACATTGGTGGAGTATTGTATCTGCACCTGGGGATCTGGGTCAATGAAAATAATCGGAAACAAAGGTTCCAAGACATCATCTTGGAAGTCTCACACTCAAGTAATGAGAGCAATATGCCAGCTAAGAAGAACAAATGAAAAAGTTGAAAAAATTGACATCTTCTTTTCAAAATGCTCAAAGAATGGGAAAGTTTTGCCAAATGATGTTGACACCACTTAGGCACAAGAAGGTGACATAGGCGGCTCACACAGAAGGTAGGAACCATGAAATTCTCTGTATTCATTCACATCATCAATACAAAGGATCTCAGCAATAAGTGTCCAACAACCGTACCTTTACCAAATATTTTGTAATCAAAGATATCTTCAATAATTATGTTATATTAAAATTACAACCCCAACAAATATACCTTTTTTATTGTATTTAGTTTTTGTCTGAAAATTCTTGATTAGTATTCTACCAGTTACAAACTAATAAGAGTAATGTTCTTTTTATTTTATTAAGGTTCCCAATACAATTCTTCTTCTTCTTTCGGCTGCTCCCATTAGGGATTTCCACAGCGGATCATCTTCTTCCCTATCTCTCTTTCCATTTCTTTCATAGCCATCCATCCATTATCCAACCCGCTATATCCTAACTACAGGGTCACGGGGGTCTGCTGGAGCCAATCCCAGCCAACACAGGGCGCAAGGCAGGAAACAAACCCCAGGCAGGGCGCTAGCGCACCGCAGGGCGTGCACACACACACACACACACTAGGGATAATTTAGAATCGCCAATGCACCTAACCTGCCTGTCTTTGGACTGTGGGAGGAAACTGTAGTACCCGGAGGAAACCCACGTAGACACAGGGAGAACATGCAAACTCCATGCAGGGAGGACTCGGGAAGCGAACCCGTGTTTCCTAACTGCGAGGCAGCAGCGCCACCCACTGTGCCGCCCTCCTTTCATATCTTTCTTTTTTAAGGTTCCCTATACAATCTTTTTTATAAATACTGAACAGTTTCCAAATATGAAAGTGTTTTGCACAGTAAGCAAAGATCTATAGGATTAAGACAGGAATCTCTGTAATTAAAAGAATAGACATAATATTATACTGTATGCTATTTTTGAAAGCCCTGCCTCATGTAGTACCCTTCTCTCCAATAACTATTGTGTTTTTATTACATCTTTAAAGGTTTATTTTAACAGTAAATTCTAAGCTGAAAGCACAACATTCTATTAAATTGAATTAAATATACTGAAACTAATTGAAATATGAAGTAGGGGTGCTATTTAGAAGAAGCCAATTTGTGAAGATATTCTTACACTCTGACTCATTAAACCCACCAGCTTGTTTCCAGTGGGGTGCAGCCCAAAAAGGCTGAGATTAGCACAAGCAAAACATCAGGTATTACAGCTTTATAAAATTTTAATTTTGCATAGGTGACATATTATGCAAAAGATTGGAGAGCTGATTTGGTCCTGGAGGCTCATAATGGCTGCAGGTTTTATTTGCTGCCAATTAATTAATTCTTGCAAAGAAATACCTTGCTTAATTAAATTCACTATTTACCTAGCTTTGCATTAAAACGTATCTGGCAATGTCAGATGGGCTTTTCAAGGAAATATCAGCACAGATGTGTACGTTGTATGTGAGCATCCTGAAATATCTAGTTCGTGTTCAGTCTTTTCATTTTTACGTTGATTGCATCTTTAGAAATTGAATGACATACCAGGTATGTGGTCAGTACTTCATGAACAACCAAAGGCATTGAAAAGGTTTAGAATCTTTGACTGCCCTGACATTTTCAACACTGGAAGATAACGCTTAACAGATAATTTAAGACCTAATCTATACATAACAATAATAAGCAAACCAACTAAGTTTCCGCCTTCTTGATAGGCCATATATTTTAGTTTGGAATAAGATAGTATGCGGGTGGCACAGTGGCGCAGTGGGTAGCGCTGCTGCCTCGCAGTTAGGAGACCCGGGTTCGCTTCCCGGGTCCTCCCTGCGTGGAGTTTGCATGTTCTCTCCGTGTCTGCGTGGGTTTCCTCCGGGCGCTCCGGTTTCCTCCCACAGTCCAAAGACATGCAGGTTAGGTGGATTGGTGATTCTAAATTGGCCCTAGTGTGTGCTTGGTGTGTGTGGTTGTGTTTGTGTGTGTCCTGCGGTGGGTTGGCACCCTGCCCAGGATTGGTTCCCTGCCTTGTGCCCTGTGTTGGCTGGGATTGGCTCCAGCAGACCCCCGTGACCCTGTGTTCGGATTCAGCGGGTTGGATAATGGATGGATGGATAAGATAGTATGCAGATTTTTACACATTGGCATTTTTATGGTTTTAACTGAGAAGCTGCAAATATTTTCCGAAAAGTCTACATCAATTGATAAATTTCCTTAATCCATATTGTGTTTTACAACAACAGTCACAAACAGATATCAGGTATAAATGAGTTCCTAGGCTACCTCCAGCATATGTTAATAACCAGATGTAACAAGTAGGGGGGATTCTTACTTGGTGAATGTTTACACCCAGAGAATTCAGAAAGAGGACAAAAGTAGTAAAAATGATCTTTTTATGGAATAAAACAAACATGGGGAAGATGGACACAAAAGTATAAATAAAGAGGTCAGAAACACAACCATGTTGTTAAGCTGTGCTTCTGTTAATGGGTCTTAAGCCTGTATCTAACCTGAATGAATGGTTTGTTGAATTGCCAGCCTCAAAGTACAACACTTCCTTTATCTGTCTCCTTACAATACTCTTTCCATAACCAGCACTCCTTTAGGCGTTAACTTCTCACAATACAGAGATCTGACCAGGACCAATGATGGCTCTATGAATTCCCAGGGCCACAATGCCACTGTACCTTTAGGTGGCCTATGAGATAACATTAACTGTGAGCCATCTGTATATCAGACTCTATAACCTCTCTGTGACAATGTACTTCCACTGAACAGGCTGGAAGGACATATCTGGCCATCATTTAGTCCCAGCTTTAAATGGGTAACAATGACCTTTTTCTTTCTATTTGGGAGCTGATTTTTGTGTGTTCTGACCCTGGCCAGATAGTTTAGTTCATGACAGTTTAGTTCAAGTTTCATGTTAAGATAGTTTAGTTCCAGTTTCATGTTAAGTGCACAACTGGCAGTATACAGTACCAACTACTAATACGAAAAGAACACAATGAACACAGCATTATACACTGAGGATATACTATACACTGTACTGGATCCATGTACTCTGTACTGTTATACAGTACTGTACTAAATTGTTTTCCTCTGTTACCGAATCATCAAGTGTTAGTCAATGCTGGTAGCAACACATGGCTTCTAGCTGGTGGAAACTGAAGAAACACCCTTAACCCAATAGGAAAGCCATTTACCTCATTTTGTGAATATTAGATGCTCATAAATATCAAATAATTGATTGTTAGTGATGAGCAACATGATTTGTGCAAAAACTGAATTTCCAGTGAAACTATAGGTTTCACTTCAAAAAAAATTTGGTGAAACAAATTATGTTTTGCTTTGCACAAACATTTGTGACATTGATCCAAGAAGAATGGTGCTTGGCCCTGAAACATTTACATGTATTCATTCTTCATGTATGCAACTCAATTTCTATCACATGCAGACATTATGTTGAGCCACCAGACATGTTCTGGTAGCATCATCTCCATGTTGTCAATTATGACGACTGTTTTGATGATCGTAATCCCAAAGATTCATCATAATCTTATAAAAACGATGCAGAATGTCACATTTAAAAGAACTTACACACAGTGCTCCTCTGTGGTGATGTGAAAGAGGGGCATAAATAAAACTGATTTTACTGGGGTGTGATAGATTACAGTATATGCAGTATGCACCTGCAGAAATGAACACAGGTAAACACGTAAGTGTGAACAAGGATTTATGGAGCAATATTCCTTGTTTTATCCTCCAAATCCTCTTAAAACTTCCAAAAAACCTCTTAAAGAGTTTTGTGAATTGCAATATTGCCAGCAAAAAGAGTTTTAGTGTCAGTTTCACAAAATTGCATGTGAGTTGAAAGTGGTAGGCTTCGTTTCGCTCATCACTATTGATAATTCTTTCCAGCCTGAAGTATAGAGACCTTTTGGTTTCATTGTTGAAAGAGCAAACACGATTTTGAGAATTACTGAGAAACATACAGTGTAAGACAGCCACAAAATAGATCAAATCTAATCAAACTAAAACCAGGCCATTATCTTTATAACATAGACAGATTAACTAGAGTACCCACAAAACAGACACACAATGGAACAACTGAAACTGTGCTTTTCATTTTTCTTTGACTGTGATCAATTCTCAAATATTTTCATTATCTTTACCTTACACTCATGTCTAATACTAGCCTGTGCACCTCTTTAACAGAAAAGTTGTATGACCACTGAACCCACATAATCATGTTATTTACTGAAAGCAACCTAGAATCTAAAGAAAAACTTGTTTTTGTAACCTAAATGAAAAAAATAAAAGTGCAATATAGAAAAGAAACATTTGTAAATAAAGTTTGGTATTTGACCTATTTGCTGTTACCTATAAGTGTGACTCATGCTCAGAATTCTATTTAATTACAGTTCAGCCTGAGGCAGTCTTGGAGTGACGTTTAACAATCAGCTTAGTAAGGTAAAGCCTAACTAACTCTTCGGACAGTGTTCTACTGCAATCTAATGGATAAATCCGCCTTTTACTGTTAAAAATCATGAATATTTCTATGCATTTTGCCAATCTAAGGCCTATGAGATAACATCGACTGTAAGCTATCTGTATATCAGACTCTACTGTATAACCTCTCTGTGACAATGTTCTTCCATTGAACAGGCTGGAGGGACATATCTGGCCACCAGTTAGTCCCAGCTTTAAATGGGTAACAATGACCTTTTTCTTATCTTTTCAATCTAAGGTAACTCATCAATATTCATGAGTGAGCAGAACCTTTGACCAAAACTCAATGGTGTGAAAACGAGAAGCTGTAAAGACACTTTTAGAACAAACTGAAACAACCATTAGTTGAAACAAGTGAAAGTAATGACAATGTGAATTGGTCATCAGAAATAGATATATACAGTGGTACCTCTGGTCACAACCGTAATTTGTTCCAAAACTCTGGAAGCGACCCGATTTAGTCACGACCCAAATGTAATTTCCCTATAAGATTGTATTTAAATGCAATTAATCCATTTCTGGATCATACGAACTGTATGAAAATATATATTTTTTTAAAGTTTTTTAAGCACAAAAATAGTTAATTACACCATAGAATGCAAAGTGTAATAGTAAACTAAATGTAAAAACATTGAATAACACTGAGAAAACTAACATTGTAAGAGTTTGCGCCAGACCCTTACAAACCGCTCACTGTAAACACTTTTTTTATGAGTTTTAAGCACAGGGAAAAAAAATGAAATGCCACTTCTCTTGTGAAACTTTTCAAACCATCCTCTACTGGCTTTAAATTCCTCACCTTCGCCACCCGAAGAAGGATTTTTTTTCATCAAATCGCCATGAATCTTCCTGGCTTTCTCACAATTGATCGCCTCGCTTACGCTATCCCCTGCAAGTTGCTTCTCGTTCAACCACACTAGCAACAGTTTTTCCACCTCTTCCAGCACTTGAGGCCTCTGCTTTGTTAACATTATAACTCTTTTTGCAACATCAGCTGCTTTGTTAGGCCCTGTATACGCAAACAAAAGTAAATGGGAAACGGAGAATGGGAAATCATTGGCGCATACGAACCAGAAGGGAAACTGGCCGCCAGTGTTATTGTTCGCCACCAGAGCGTGTGGTCATGAACAGATGCCAAGTTTTGGCAAACTTTCTGATCATAGCCCGATTTGTACGTGTTCAAAAACTTTCATGACTAGAGGTTCTACTGTATAGTGAAACTGAAGCATAGAGAACTGTATGAGTGAACTACTATAATATGCCTGGTACATTCGGTTGCCTGAAGGTTCACCAAGCTGCAAGTAGGTGCATGGCAAGAAGGCAAAATTACTGTGATCAAACAGGAAAGACAAGAAGGACGTTATCCCCCTAAACATTGCTCTCAATGTAGCAACTGTCATCTGTATCAGCAGAAATCTGGAAGTCACTAAGTCTTGCGCTGTGGTAGCCTACAAAAACACAAGGGGTGTGCTGGCCATGCAGGTCAGGCACTGTCATTCTATTCTCATGCACAAGCAACATAAAAATTTTATAAGTAAAGTGTGCAAAGAGGTATGCTTTGACTATCCTGATTGTTAACATTGGACTGTGTGTTGGTGACTGTTTCAAAGCATATGAAGGGTATCTACTAAATCTGCATCAGTACCATAGTGGACACTAGACATTCCTTGCCTACTGTATTTATTTAGATGTTTTGATATTTACATGTCTCTGTTACACATAATAACATTTTTTCTTGTTGAAAACAATTCAATGTCTTTGACTTGCTTTACAGAGGGGTAAACATGAGGCTAAGAATGTTACAGGGGCCAACACTGTGTGCATGAATATGAAAAAAAAATACAGAAAGAATTTTACAGATGCTTTTCTTTTTGGACGACAAAAGGAGACCAAACTATTGAGGAGTAATGCATTATTTATATTTGTATATTTGTATCATCACTCCTTATCCTCCTGGACCTTACAGCTGCATTTGATACAGTAGATCATAATATTCACTTTCATCATCTTCACTATACAATTGGACTTTCTGGCATTGCTTTCGAGTGGTTTGAGTCCTATCTTACAGACAGGATTGAGTATGTGGCCTTGGGGGATGCTAAATCTCATATCCAGACCGTCACCTGTGGAGTCCCACAAGGATCAGTCCTTGGGCCGACCCTCTTTAATATCTATATACTACCCCTGGGTCACATCATCCGCAAGCATGGAGTTTCATTCCATTGCTATGCCGATGATACGCAGCTCTATGTGAGACTGGATTTGACTTCTCTTACACCTCCATCAACTTTTTTCTCTTGCTTGGGTGAGAGTGAGGCCTGGATGTCCAAGAACTTCCTCAAGTTGAACAGCACCAAAACTGAAGCTGTTGTAATTGGCACCCCCCATCAACTTCGTTCCTCTGTAAATTGAATTTCCTTTTCTGCTACCATTACCCTCTACCCTTCTGTTACAAATCTGGGTGTCAAGTTAGACTCCCATCTGTCATTTGATATACATATCCATCACCTTTGCAAAACTGCATTCCTTCATCTCCGAAACATAGCCAAACTCCGTCCCTACCTCTCCCTCTGTGATGCTGAAAAGCTGGTTCATGCCTTTGTCTCATCCAGATTGGACTATTGTAATGCACTCCTCATCAGGATACCCAACAAGAGCCTTCAAAAGCTCCAACAAATTCAAAATAGTGCTGCAAGAATCCTGATGACGGTGCGGAAATATGAACATATCTCACCAATCCTTCGGTCACTTCATTGGCTCCTTATCCATCTCCGTATCGAATACAAACTCTTGTTTGTTTACTCACCAGTATATCCATGGAAATGCTCCACAATATCTTAAAGAACTCCTTATATTACAATCCACTACAAGAAACCTCCATTTTACAAATACCTACCGTCTTTGCCCCCCCCGTGACCAAACTTCATACAATGGGAGACCGAGCCTTTACAGCCGCTGCTCCACGCCTCTGGAATGCCCTACCAGAGAGCCTAAGAACACAGCAGATTGTGGGCTGTTTTAAAAAACAGCTAAAGACTTTTCTATTTAGGAACACTTACTGTATTAACAAGAATGCTATAATTATTGTTGTTTTATCTTTGTTTTTATCTTGCCTTGCCTTTGTTTAATCTTTTTATGTTGCACTTTGAGATTTACTGCTAATGTAAAGTGCCCCTATAAATAAAATGCATTATTATTATTATTATTATTTATGCATTATTTTTCTTATTTAATTTTAATTTGTTTTTCTTTGCATGTAACTACTTCATTGAAATCCTGTAAAGCACTTTGTTAGCTACACAGTTTGCATAAAATAGTGCTATAGAGAAGATGTTGTTGTTCTTGTTAGTGAAGAATAGGAAGTGTACTAAGTTTGGTCTTTTTGAGCAAACTGACGATCTAATTTGAGAATTGTAAGGATTTGAAAAATTGAGCATGTCATGGAGAATGGTCAGTGCCAGGCATTGCAATGAGTACTAGAGAAGAAGCAGGGTATGAGAGAGAGAGCGAGAGAGATAAAGTGTCAAAGGTGGCTTATTTAAAAAGTAGGCCAAGGGGCTTTCCTTGCCCAAGCAACAACACAGTCCGGTAACAAAAATTACTGACACACACCTAGCACAGACTATACAGATGAAACATTATGTGTCTCTAACCTCTTTTTTTCAGCACAAGAGTAGTCTTTACATATTTTTTTCCTTTCACGGATACACATGGACCCAGCTCCAAAAGATTACCTGTAAAAAATTTAAATAGTAGAGAGTATATACAGTATTAATGAGCTACGACTCTTACTGTAAGGGGACTTGGGTTCGCTTCCTGGGTCTTCCCTGCGTGGAGTTTGCATGTTCTCCCCGTGTCTGCGTGGGTTTCCTCCAGGTGCTTCGGTTTCCTCCCACAGTCCAAAGACATGCACATTAGGTGCATTGGCGATCCTAAATTGTCACTATTGTGTGCTTGGTGTGTGGTTGTGTGTGTGTGTGTGTGCCCTGCGGTGGGCTGGCACCCTGCCCAGGGATTTGTTCCTGCCTTGTGCCTCCAGCAGACCCCTGGGACCCTGTGTTAGGATAAAGCAGGTTGGATAATGACTGACTGACTCTTACTGTAAATTGAAAGTTACTGCTTATGGTGTTGTATATCTAATAATTTTTGCAAAAAATGTCAGGAACATGCAAGGTACAGTTTTATTGGGTATGTCTTCTCAAATAGACAGCTGAGACATCTAGTTGAAGCAGAAACCTTGCCAGGCTTTAAAAATGATCTGGATGGTATATTGAGAGAGAGCTGTCATTCATTAATTTACAGCTTTGTTCTTGCTGGAGTCCAGTTCATGCCTTCTGGCTCAAGACATTTGCAGAGGGGCTTCTGGAGAGATATCAGTGCAACTCTGATATACACCTTATTATCAGATGACATCCAGACAGATACTGATACAAGCTGAAGTTCAGTCACTTAGTTTGGAATGCAAGAGGGGTTTCTGTGCAGCTGGATGCCTGCATCCTTGTTTGTTTACCGTATGTTTATCTTAATTTGTATCTTTGTGTTTGTTCAAAATGTAATTTGTCAAATTTGTATTTTAGCTGAAACCTTGCTATAGCTCAGACTATACAAAAATAAAGTGACTTGGCTTGACCTCATACTGATCAGCCTAGCAGAGAAACAGAAAATTAATGACTTTGCCTACTGAGCTAAGGTAAGTTTATCTTTGGTAAGCTACAACATCTCTGCACCACTCAAGGCAACAGGTTAATATATCTTAATCAGTGCAAAGTGTCCACTTAATCTTTCAGAAGATTTGAAAGAAAACTGCAGTTAGCATTCAAGTTCTTTCTACTCTGTAAAACACATACTGTATTGTTGTATTTAAAGGTTTAAATAATCCAATTTGCATTGGTCATGTAATACCTTCATTTTCTCTAACTTTATTACCTTGTCTTGTTATCACTGAACCCTTTGTGCTGGAATAGCTCGTGAAGATGGAATAGTCTAAATGGTCAATTGAATGAATGTTTTGTACTAACCCCCTGCAGATTTTTAATGACTTTTACTGTTTTTTTTTTCTGCATAGACATTTCGAAGAATGAACAAAAAAGGCTGTCAGTATGACATTTCCAAAAATGGCACACTGCAAAAAGAAAACTTCAAAGGGCCTTTGTTGCTTTTTGGCTGAAACAGCCATTTTCCTTTTTGTGGCAGCAAGCACAAAAGCTAATTGTAAAAGTAGTTACAATTCAAAACAGTTATTTATTGCAAACATAGGGTCTAATTTGTCTCTGTGATGGTTACAGCTAATCTTTGATATTTTCTTTACTCTTGCACCTGCTCTCAATGAGATTATATTTCAGTCTCTCTGTTTCTGGCTAACATTGTAATTAAATTTCAATACTTCACTAGCCTACTAGGGATATCACTCACATGTAATATTAATTGATCACAAAAGTAGTGCATGCTTTTTAGAAATAATTACAAAGATGTATATCTTGCCAAATATTTATTGTTTTCAGCAATATTTTTGGTAACATGTATCATTAGTTTGGTCCTAATTTTAGAGCCCAGTTATCTCATGATGGTGCTGGAATTTACTGAATGCTGAACCGGGGAATAAAGAGAGAGAAAGATCCTTTTAAATCCAAGCAATGAAATGCTGGCATTGTTCAACTGAATTCATTTACAGTCCTCTAGCCAATGACAGAAAAATGCTGTTAATATACGAACTAGTACCTCCAACTTAGTGTATAGGAGTAGACACACTGCTGAAGTAAAACATAACTGACACATATGAAAGAAAAACTATTTCAGATTATTTTAAGGCAGGGATATTCAATTACAAATTCAGTTGGGACAGATTTTCAAACCAAGAAATTTAGCTGGGCCAGACATTTTAAGCAGCCAGTAAGCAGGAGATAATGACAAATTTTAAACCAGCACACTCGGTGCTTGCTTCTGTGGCCTGCAGGCTGACGAATTTTAAGGTATTCAGTTAATCGGCAAATCATTGCACAGATACAAATAATATAATAAACTGCAGAATTGTCAAAATGTGGACAAAACTAAGCAACAAAACAAATAGATGTAAATTAAATATAAGTGCACTAAATGGTTGGATTACATCAGGATTATTACAATTGTCTATGATTTGGAAACCCTGCAGGGAAAAGGCAGCAGTGGATAGGTAGGCATCTTGAAGCTGGAGTATAAATCAGTCTTCCATGTGGCTGCTTGAATTTCCTCCTTGTGACTGCATGTACAAAAGCAAATTGTAAAAGTAGTTACATGTTGTCATTATAGGGTGTTGTGTGTAGAATTCTGAGGAAAAAAATGTATTTAATCCATTTTGGAATATGGCTGTAACATAGCAAAATGTGGAAAAAGTGATGCGCTGTGAGTACTTTCCGGATGCACTATATGTATTCTGTACTTTTGTTTAGGGTAAAATATTTGTTTTTAAAAATGCATGAGATATAGGTAAACCAGATTTGTATTTTGGTTTCAGGTTATCACAATTTTTCAAAATATTTTTTTTCTTTTTACCTGGTAAGCTGTTATTAATTACTTTGTTTAACAAAGAGAAACTTAAAAATCTTAATCCATGTCAGATAAACAGATTTCTGAGAAGGAGTCTCAAACATGGCGAGGCCTCAAAAGACCCGTAAAGCAGGCGGAGACCTTCACTAGCCTGCCCACAACAGACGCTTTCCAATTCATTCAACCCCTTACTGCAACCAGCAAGCTGTGGCATTTACAGACCCCAAAAAGGGAAATGAACTTTTTTAAAGTTCAGAAATAGACTGTAAGTCCCAAACTATATTTGTCATGATCTCATGGCATTTTTTGTCACTGGGACTACGCAGAAAATCTGTCACAATTGTGACAACCACAGCAGATTAAGAGAATGAGTGAATATGTGCTGAAGAACCCCAAATTGTTGTCTGGTACACACCTATGGCACCATTGGATTTATGCCATCAGGCCCAATATCCTTGACTGTGCAGAGTCTCTCCAGCCTTACCCTCACCTGATTAGCCAAGACAGATAGACTAGGAAAGGGAGGAGAGATGCAAGCATCAGGAGAGGTCCCTGTGAAGGAAAGTGACCAAGTAAATGGTGAAGTGCTAAATTTCCCATAAAACACAAAAAAATCTAACTGTATTAGAGAATTCCCTTATTGGTGAGTGGAACTCAAATCCATATAAGCTCTTTAGCCTATTGGCTGCATCCTCCACCCTCTGATTACCAATGTGTTTGTAGCCGCTAATCTTCTTTGACCTATAGCACATCATCTTCACCCTGCTCTGCTGCAGCTCACATTTTAGGTTTCCCTTGAAGTCCTTTTCTCTTCTTGGAGTTGCTTTTTCAGCTCTTTGTCTCCACATCTGAAGGCTTTCTTTTCTTGCTTACTAGTAATCCATGGTTTGTTAGTGGGGAGATAGAACACTGTCATCGTGCTAATTATATTATCCACATGTTGTGCATAACTTGGTGACTAAAGTTTGAATAAGTGTTTGGCAAGTGTGTGTGTTGCATTGGACTTGGAATGTCTTCAGGGTTGGTTCCTGCTTAGTGTCCAATGCTGTTAGGTTAGGTCTACATGATCCTGTACATAGATTAACCAGAATTACAGAATGGATGGTTTTTGGAAGTTGGTGACTGAATTTAGGACACACTATTGTGATTTGGGAAAAGATAATAACAAAACTTTTTATTTTTTAATTTCAAAATGCATTCTCTATGCTTTTCCAAGGAAGCCATTACACACAATGCATTGTTAAACTTTTGTTTGAAGCCTAGAAAGCACACTAACAATTACTGGCTGCGGATTTGTGAAAGTCAACACTGTCAGTGCCATCCATTGTGACTTGGTTGACTGCCAAATTAAACAGCTACAGGGCGGGATGGTGAGGGGCTTATTTAGCAAAAAATCAAACACTTCAAGTGAAAATGTCAGTAGTGGGAATGGGTAGTAACAGGGAGTGCAAATCATTAAGTGATCAGCTTAGTGTCATCTCAAAATTAATCAACCATCAACTCACCCTCTGCTCTAGACAATGGCCAATAGCAGCAGAGTATTCCTGGAGTTCAGGTGACTTCCTTCTGAGACCAAGAAGATTCATTATAGCTGATCAAAAATAGTCAGAAATAAACAGTTAAACATGTCACTAGTGATGAAGACATCTAGCCTTGACTGAAACTAATGTACACTCTGTTAAAAAATGAAGCCTAAATTTGATGTAGAACTGATGTAGAGAATTCCTAAGGATAAGTTCATTATTTTTCAAGTCAAAGTTATTCATTCACAAAAGTGGTATAAATGCATTTACTGCATGAAATTGTGTTCTGAAATTATGTGTTTTCTATAAACTTTTAAAAATCCATAGCCTGACCTGGCATTTTATAAAGAAAGCCATGGAGCATGGGGCACTACTGGAAAATAAAATCCTAAAAATGAAAATGCCTGCTGTGTTTCCGAGACATGCTTGTGACGACAAAAGGGATCTTTATTTTCAACTATATATATAAAACTATGTGATTTTTATTTTCAAAATGCAATAAAATGTTAAATTAAATTAAAAATATTTACAAGCAGTAATGACCTAATGGTCTAAATGTGTGGTATATTATATGTAGCTTAAATGTATAAACAAAACAAAATGTGTGATTAAACTAATGTAAAATTCACAATTTGTTAATTTATTTAGGAATTATTAGGGTTAGTTCACCAGCTACTGCATGGGAGCTTATCCCTTTTTCCCAGTTGGCTACACTTTCTGATGGATTTAGGTTTTATTCACTGTTTGAAAATAATATTAATTTTCTATCAATTATTAACAGTGCAAATTAATCAGCCTTCTAAGAAAAATGGGGTATTCTGTCCTAAAATACACTCAATGTTTTGATAATTCTCTCTAGTCTAGTTAAAGAAACTGCTATAAAAGAGAATATAATGCATTATGTACTATACTAAAAGCATGTTTTATACTTTAAAAGCATAACCCATATTTAAGTATTCTCTTTGTAAGTGATCTGCAGTTGCTGAGTGAATAATACTTATTTGTACATGTGAGCAAAGAAGAAGTTCTTTTAGTGAATGGACAGATAGAAAAGAATTTCCGGCCACCATAAATTCAAAAAGGTCAGGTTTAATCTGGTAAAGGTTAAGGGATTATTATGAACCCAAGGTTTTCTTTTATTAGCATTGTTACACTATCCAACAATTGCTTCCTCCAGTTAGGCAATATCACAAAAAGATTTAAAGATTTGTTTATCCTGCACGATGATAAATAAACTTTCTGGCCAATTTAATCTCCATAGCATAACTGATGCAAATTGAGCAGAAAGAATAAGAAAGAAATGTGTTCATATTTCATTATTCAATGCTTCAAAGTTTAGAAGACATTTAAACATTCCTAAATGCTATGAGTTACTTAACTCCTTTGAATTTCAGTTCATCTTTCTATACTGTATATCCTGTTTATTAGTACATTTATTCTACAACATATAGTGTGAAAAAGGATATCTTTCCATCCTAGGCTACATCCATTTAAACACCCATACACACAATCTCATTCTCTCATGTGTCAATTTAAAGTCACCAACTAAAATAACCTGCACATGTTATACAGATACAGGGAGAATGTGCAAACACCGTACAGAAACAACCAGACTAAAAATTGAATCCATGACACTGGAGCTACAGAACATAACTATTGTGTGATCTCCTGAACTACAAATATTTGATATTTTTGGTTACAAGATACAAGATCACATAACCAAATTTATTTTCTGTTAGCACTTTACTTTTTTAAGAGATCAAATTTTATTATCATAAAAGCAACAAAACAGTATACATTTCTAAACAACAATAACATCAATGATAATATCCCAACCTATTCGGTGCCTACCTACATTTATCCCATATACCTGAAGTTATCAAATTCACACTTCAAAACACTAGTTACCTTTTAATGACCACTGTTGTTTGTATTGTACAACAAGTGTGATTAGTTTGTGGGAGACACACAACTATGAATCTCTTTATACTTTTTAGAAATGAAAATAAACTTGAACATAATATAGTAGTTGCTCAGAAGTGTGAAGAAAACATGTAGCCAACCGCAGCAAAAACAAAGTCAAGTTTGAGAATCTTCAGAACACAATATCCAGGCACCCAAGTAACACTGAGTGAATATGAAGATCACCCATCTAGAATCCAGTATCCCATTAGCAGAAATTGAAGGAACATCTTCTTAGACTAGGCAAAGAAACCGTCTAACTGATATGTGTACTGAGGTGTGTGCACTGACAAGTTCTAAGTGTGGATGGTCACAGCCAGGCTAGATTTTCAGGACTTTGTTTATGAGCTTTGTTTTCAGTAATTTCTTTCTTCAGTTTGGATTTTTAGTCTAATTCATATCTACAGTGTCTGTGTGCAAATAAAAAAAAAATTATACTACTGAAAGAAGAATGAATGCTTACTTATTCATCCACCGAAACTGTTTTGTTGGGCAAGGTAAACGTCATACTGTATATGCATTTCTTTAATTAGGAAATGTTCTAAATGTTATACCTACTTGCATTTTGACAGAATATTGTCATTCTTTCATATTTTTACCAGATGTGTTTGAATATAACTTATAGCATATCTGAATATGTGTTATTGTACTTTTACTGCTGTTGAGTTTGAACACTTCATCAAAGAGATAATTATCAACAAGAATGTACACATTTGACTTTTAAAATATAGCTGCCTACTGATTTAATTTAAAATAAGTAAGTAAATCCAATAAATAAATAAATGCTACAGGTGGGAGGATAGCTGCCTAGTAGTAAATTAATATTCTGTGTTTAGTTGGATGTTTCAATTACGGTAGTAGGGCAGAAATTTGATGCATTTCCAAATGCTTATTGGCGTTGATTTTAACTTGTTTAGAAGACCTTAAGTTTTCAGTTTGCAATATCAAGCAAGCAGCACTGCAATGTTTGGATACTTTGGTTATTCCACATATATTATATTGGATATGTAGTTCTTTTATTAAGGATTTAGTTTCTGAAATTAGTAGTCCCGCACTCATTTCAATGGACATGTTGGTGAAGGGAACAGAGGGGATGAGGAGGTGATGGGTAGGTATGGCATCAAGGAGAGGAATGAAAAAGATCAGATGACAGTAAATTTTGTGAAAAGGGTGGACATGGCTGTGGTGAATACATATTTTAAGAAGAGGGAGGAACATAGGGTGATATGCAAGAGTGCAGGAATATGCACAGTATATAGACAATATCCTATGCAGGAGGGTCAATCTGAAGGTGATTGAAGACTGCAAAGTGGTAGCAGGGGAAAATGTAGTTAGGCAGCACAGGATGGTGGTCTGTAGGATGATGTTGGAGATCAAGAAGAGGAGGAGAGTGAGGGCAGAGCCAAGGATCAAATGGTGGAAGTTGAAAAAGGAAGACTGCAAGGTTGAGTTCAGGGAGAAGGTAAATCAGGCAGCGGGTGGCAGTGAAGCATTACCAGATAGATGGGCAACTACAGCAGAAGTAGTAGGGGTGACAGCAAGAATGGTGCTTGGCGTGACATCTGGACAGAGGAAGGAGGAAAAGGAAGACTGGTCATTGAATGGGGAAGTACAGGAGAGTATACAGAGGAAGAGGTTCTCAAAGAAGTGGGATAGTCAGAGAGATGCAGAAAGTAGACAAGAGTACAAAGAGATAAGGCATAAAGTAAAGAGAGAGGTAGTGAAGGCTAAAGCAAAGGCATATGATGAGCTGTATGAGAGATTGGACACTAAGGAGGGAGAAAAGAATCTGTACCGATTGGCTAGATAGAGGGACCGAGCTGGGAAAGATGTGCAGCAGGTTAGGTGATAAAGGATAAAGATGGAAACGTATTCATAAGCGAGGCGAGTGTGTTGAGCAGATGAAAAGAGTACTTTCAGAGACTGATGAATGAAAGAGAGAGAGAGAGAAGGTTGGATGATGTGGCAATAGTCAATCAGGAAGTGCAATGCATTAGCAAGGTGGAAGTGAGGACAGCTATGAAGAGGATGAAGAATGGAAAGGCTGTTGGTCCAGATGACATAGCTGTGGAAGCATGGTGTTTAGTAGAGATGACAGTGGAATTTTTAACCAGATTGTTTAATGCAATCTTGGAAAGTGAGAGGACGCCTGAGGAGTGGAGAAAAAGTATACTGGTACCAGTTTTTAAGAATAGAGCTGTAGTAACTACAGGGGAATAAAATTGATGAGCCACAGCATGAAGTTATGGGAAACAGTAGTTGAAGCAAGGTAAGAAGGAAGGTGATGAATAGTGAGCAGCAGTATGGTTTCATTCCAGGAAAGAGCACCACGGACGTGATGTTTACTCTGAGGGTGTTGATGGAGAAGTATAGAGAAGGCCAGAATGAGTTGCATTGCATCTTTGTAGACTTGGAGAAAGCATGTGACAGGGTGCTTCAAGAGGAGTTGTGGTATTGTATGAGGAAGTTGGGAGTGGCAGAGAAGTATGTAAGAGTTGTACAGGATATGTACGAGGGATGTGTGACCATAGTGAGGTCTGCGGTAGGAGTGACGGATGAATTCTAGGTGGAGGTGGGCCCTTTCTTATTTGCAGTGGTGATGGACAGGCTGACAAATGACATTAGACAGGAGTCCCCTTGGACTATGATGTTTGCTGATGACATTGTGATCTGTACCGATAGCAGGGAGTAGGTTGAGGAGACCCTGGAGAGGTGGAGATATGCTCTGAAGAGGAGAGGAATGAAGGTCAGTAGGAACAAGATAGAATATATATGTGTAATTGAGAGGGAGGTCAGAGAAATGGTGAGGATGCAGGGAGTAGAGTTGGTGAAGGTGGATGAGTTGGGAGATGGGATCAACAGTACAGAGTAACGGGGATTGTGTTAGAGAGGTGAAAAAGAGAGTGCAGGCAGGGTGGAATGGGTGGAGAAGAGTGTCAGGAGTGATTTGTGACAGACAGGTATCAGCAAGAGTGAAAGGGTAGATCTACAGGACGGTTGTGTAACGGTGGCACTGACCAGAAAGCAGGAGACAGAGCTGGAGGTGACAGAGTTAAAGATGCTAAGATTTTCATTGGGTGTGACGAGAATGGACAGGATTAGAAATGAGTACATTAGAGGGTCAGCTCAGGTTGGATGGTTTGGAGACAAAACTAGAGAGGTGAGATTGCGTTGGTTTGGACATGTGCAGAGGAGAGATGCTGGGTATATTAGGAAAAGGATGTCAAGTAAAGAGCTTCCAGGCAACAGGAAAAGAATAAAGCTTAAGAGAGGATTTATGGATGTGGTGAGAGAGGACATGCAGGAGATCGGTGTAACAGAGCAAGATGCAAAGGACAGGATGAGATAGAAAAAGATAATATGCTGTGGTAACCCCTAATGGGAGCAGCCAAAAGAAGAAGAACAGTAGTCCCACACTCATTCTTTGTGCCAGTAATATTTCTGATTATACTGCCAACTTAGACTGAAAGTAGTTTAATTTTCTGTACTCACTGTATGAAGCTTCTGAGTGTATTCTCCCCACTCCATCTCCATCCAAACATGTTGCCACCACCTAAAAACCAACCCCAGAGCATGATGCTGCTCCAAACATGCTTCACCAATGAAATGGCTTTGCATGGGTAATGATCAATGCCTGGTTTCCTCCAGAAATAAATGATAATCTTGGTTTCATCAGACCAGAGATACTTGTTTGTCGCAGTGTGAGAGTCCTTTAGGTGACTTTTTGCAAACTACAAGCAGGCTTGTATGTATCTTTTACTGAGTAAATGTTTCTGTTTGTCCACTCTGTCATAAAGCCCACATTGGCAGAGTGTTGCAGTGATGGTTGTCCTACTGGAAGTTTCTCCCACCTTTCTTACCAAGGCCCTTCTCCCCAGATTGCTCAGTTTAGCCAGGCAGCCAGTTCTAGAAACAGTTATGGTTGTTCCAGACATCTTCCATTTAAGAATTATTAAGGCAGCCATGCTCTTTGGAACCTTCAGTGCTGCAGGATTTTTTTTTGTAACATTCTCCAAAACTATGCCTTGACACAATCTTGTCTCTAAAATTTGCATCCTCACAAAGGAGGTTGGAAGAGAAGAAAAATCAGGCTTCTGAGTAACTCTCATCTCCTTTCCACATGTACCTTTTATGTCAGACCCTGGGAGAGACACCTTGCACACACTTGTGATTGATGCTGCTTTGCTCATCCTTTGTGTTCCCTGTCTCAGTCAAGCAGACTTTGTCTCTTGCTCACAACATTTCAAGAGTTACACCCGTACCAAAGAAACAAGCTCTGTATCATTCTGTTTCCTCCAAATGTCTTTATTGCATTGTTTCCTCATAAGTTAATATGCATTGTCATAATAATGAGACATCACACTGATAAAGGGTTGGGGCAGCCACCCGTATAATGTGGTATCCTGGCTGCTAAGTTGTTCTTCAAATAAAGAACACAGTTGTGCATAATACAGAGTCCAAAACAAGACTGACACATAGGGGAAACGGTTAGACTTTTAAAGGGGAAGACAGGAAGTGAAGTCGTATGGGTCTGGCTCAGGATCATCGGCCATTGGCTCGGTCCCGGAAGTGACGTCATGACAGCCAGATGAGATCTCCCGGGAATGGTCTACAGGCAAGAGAAAAAAAGAATCAGTGCACTCTGCCACATCCCGGCATGCCTCCGAACTTCCTTCCCTCGAGCCCTTTAGCTGCCTCCCATGCACACGTGTGTGACAGCATCTAAATAATGCCTTTTTCCATTACTACAAGAAACCAAATGAAACTATGCAAAACAGTTATTCCTGTTTTTTCCCATTCATTTTTTTTCAGACTTTCCTGGAGCCAACAGTTACATTTCTTACTACACTCGATTCCTGCTCTGTATGTGTAATTTTTTCTGGGCAAGCCTTAATGAAACTTTGGTGATATCATGTCAGTATTACATAAAAGTCATTTTGTTTCAAATAGAAAAACTGCATTTTCACAGCTGATGAAGACTATGCCACTTGCTAATGAGTCTTCAGTTTTGACATTATATAAGCGAAAACTCTCCATAAACTTTTATACAGTAATTCAAATTCTTCTTTTAAGGTTTAAATTATCTTCTTTACTTTAAAGAGCATATTGACACATAACTTCTGGAACATACACTACAATCACAACTTTATACAAATTTCATGGATAAATAAAACTATAGTTCAAGGTATTGACATTTACTCCACAGTTTAGAATCTCTGTATCCAAAACTCTCTGCTACAAATGGATTGCATCATTTGTCTCAGCATTTAATTCCAAGCTGTATACTTTATGCTTTTAGTGTAGTACAAGGGGGGCTCCGCACCCTTATACAATTTATTTTTGTATAGCCCAAAATCACACAGGAAGTGCCGCAATGGGCTTTAACAGGCCCTGCCTCTTGACAGTCCCCCAGCCTTGACTCTCTAAGAAGACAAGGAAAAACTCCCAAAAAAACCTTGTAGGGAAAAAATGGAAGAAACCTTGGGAAAGGCAGTTCAAAGAGAGACCCCTTTCCAGGTAGGTTGGGCGTGCAGTGAGTGTCAAAAGAAGGGGGTCAATACAATACAATGCAGTACACAGAACAGAACAATTTCTCAATATAGTAAGAAATAAAAAATATAAATTTTAGAAGTACAGAGCAGTAGATGATATATCCCATAATAAGATTTGGATTTGTGTAGAGTCCTGGAGACCTCATCCTTCAAGCTGCCTCCCCCATTTGGCCATTCCACGGCTGAAACAGTGCTGGGCCAGCCAATCCGATGAAAGGACCCCTCTTTCCCACGATTCCTGTGATCCTCCATCTGGGATGACTTTTCCTTAGGCAGGCAAAACAACTTGACAGGTGGGCCATGGCACCAAGTGCCACATTTGAGTACCGAGAAGAAAAACAGAATAAGTGAGGGTTATTATACAATTATAACTGCCCCCTGCTCGCTTCGCTCGCCTACCCCCGGCGTTGGGTATCCTGAAATACATTAGTCGAGCTCGTTCGTCTTGGAGCCGTGCCCGCTTTGCTTGCGGTATTTCAGACGCGCGTTGTAGGCGCCTGCGTTCATTGATTTTATCCAGCCGGGCTCGTGTTTGTATATCCATCAGTCGAGCTTGTTAGTTTTGAACCCATGCCTGCTTTGCTTCCGCAGTTTCAGACACGCGTTGTAGGTGCCTGCGTTCATTGATCTTATCTAGGTGGGCTCGTGTTTGTATCGTTGAGCTGTATTGTGTTTGAATTCGGTGTAAATCGTTCAGCGGTTTGTACAATCCCAAGCAGCACATTATTCCTAACTTCACTCCGCAGTAGTGCCACTCACAATATGGCGGTGACGCCTGCACCTTCCGTAGTAGTGCCACTCACAATATGGCGGTGATGCCTGCGCCTTCCGTACTATCATTGTGGACCTGTGGGGCCGCCGTAGCCTCTTCCATTTGAATCTGGGCTGCAGCGCAGAATCCTCTTTTTTGTATGGCTGTGTCATTAGTCGTTAGCTATGGACGCGTTGTTGCTTCATTTCTCATTCACGTCAGTTGAGCTCTTTCGTTTTTGGGCCGTGACTCCTTTGTTCGCAGTGGATACGACTTCGCGTGCAGTTTATGAGACGCGCGCTGTACGCACCTGCGCAGTATGTCTCATGGTCCCATCGCCGTGTACCTGCGTCCATGCCATCCAGTTTACCATTCTCGGTTAGTAATAATGGATGTCCTAGAGCTGCTAATTAAGTTATTCACAATCCAGCATTTTTGTTTATTACTTGATCAAAAAAAGCTTGCCAACTGTTACTGTTACCACCCCTTATCTCTTTTTGTCTTGTTATTTTGCTGTGGCCTATAGTGTCGAGTCTGCAGTTCTATGACCAAGCTACTGTTCCTGTCTTTGGAATGATTTGGAACTTTAGAATTCAATACAATGCCAGCAGTTTGTAAAGTTGTGTAGTTCAACATAGGCATATTAATCAAAGTGGTCCCTAAAGCCATTAGCTTATGTCAACAGAGCTTGATTTTCACCATTGATGCTATTTTGTTCTCCTCCACTGTCAACTAGATATTTGGTACCTGTGACCTATTTTAATATGACTTTGTTTATATTTTAACCAAATATATTTGCTCCTATGTATTTTACTTACCTTGTTATGTCTGCTTAAGCTTTTAAAAATTGTCCACCTGGCCTTACTCCCCTTCCATTTGGTCTCTTGCATGCATATAAGATCAACCTTCCTTCTCTCCATCACTTCAGCTAACTTTCTCAACTTACCAGTCACACTGGTAAATGTAAAAAATCAATTCTAAAATGTTCTTTCAATACGTCAGCAATAAGAGAACAGCCAAAAATGAGTTGAGGTAAATTAAGAACTGGAATAAGAAAAAATTGCACAGAAGCTGCAGCAGCTAATTTTCTATTTTAATATTTTCCATGAGACTTTACATGTGAAGAAATAAAAGCTAGTTTTATAAAAATGCTCCTACATGTTCAATGTGAGTACCTGCCTAAACTGTCTAACTTCTAATGAGCAAACCTCCCTAGTGTGAAAAATAAACAAATACTTGTTAAAAAAATAGTGCTCAATGTATGAAAAGTACAAATATAATCCACAAAAGTACCAAGAATAAATTACTTTACAGATGCAACAAATGGAATAGTTATATACTGGAAGAACAAAACTCCTATCTCTGAAATGAGTGAGATTTTTATGCATCTGTTTACTGAGTGGAGTAATTATTAACAAACAACCTTTCGTTAAAGCTGATGTCATATTATGTGACTTATGATTTGATGACTGCAGTTGCTGATCTCATTGCTGAACAATGTCAGTTTAAACTTTACCAGCACAGCCATGCTCATGCGTTTTTGTGACAGCCAATAACTTGGTACCTGATGAAGCCAGCACTGTACAAAGGATTAGCAGGTTTCATTCTGTTTTAGTAAGTAAACCACGAGTTATCAGAAAGACAAGCTTTTATTTTGTTTGCAAGGTTCAAAACATGTGTGTTCCTTATACTGTACTTTGAGGCTACATAAATTTAAACCTGTTTTATTTTATCAGATTTTATCAGCCTCCCTGGAAAAGTCTATTCGGGGGTTCTTGAGAGGAGGGTCCGTTGGATAGTCGAACCTCGGATTCAGGAGCAACAGTGTGGTTTTCGTCCTGGTCGCGGAACAGTGGACCAGCTCTACACCCTTAGCAGAGTCCTGGAGGGTGCATGGGAGTTCACCCAACCAGTCTACATGTGTTTTGTGGACTTGGAAAAGGCGTTCGACCGTGTCCCTCGGGGAATCCTGTGGGGGGTGCTCCGGGAATATAGGGTACCGGATCCCCTGATAAGCGCTGTTCGGTCCCTGTACAACCAGTGTCAGAACTTGGTCCGCATTGCTGGCAGTAAGTCGAACCCGTTTTCAGTGAGAGTTGGACTCCGCCAGGGTTGCCCTTTGTCACTAATTCTGTTCATAACTTTTATGGACAGAATTTCTAGGTGCAGCCAGGGTGTTGAGGGGGTCCGGTTTGGTGGACTCAGGATTGGGTCACTGCTTTTTGCAGATAATGTTGTCCTGTTTGCTTCATCAGGCCATGATCTTCAGCTCTGTCTGGATCGGTTCACAGCTGAGTGTGAAGCGGCTGGGATGGGAATCAGCACCTCCAAATCCGAGACCATGGTCCTCAGCCGGAAAAGGGTGGAGTGCCCTCTCAGGGTTGGTAGCGAGATCCTGCCTCAAGTGGAGGAGTTCAAGTATCTCAGGGTCTTGTTCACGAGTGAGGGAAGAATTGAGCAGGAGATCGACAGGCGGATCGGTGCGGTGTCCGCAGTGATGCGGGCTCTGCATTGGTCTGTCGTGGTGAAAAAGGAGCTGAGCCGTAAGGCAAAGCTCTCAATTTACCAGTCGATCTATGTTCCTACCCTCACCTATGGTCATGAGCTATGGGTAGTGACCGAAAGAACGAGATCACGAATACAAGCGGCTGAAATGAGTTTCCTCCGCAGGGTGTCTGGGCTGTCCCTTAAAGATAGGGTGAGAAGCTCAGTCATCCGGGAGGGGCTCAGAGTAGAGCCGCTGCTCCTTCGCATTGAGAGGAGTCAGATGAGGTGGCTCGGGCATCTGATCAGGATGCCTCCTGAATGCCTCTCTGGTGATGTGTTCTGGGCACGTCCAACCAGGAGGAGGCCTCAGGGAAGACCCAGGACACGCTGGAGGGACTATGTCTCGCGGCTGGCCTGGGAACACCTTGGGATTCTCCCGGAAGAGCTAGAAGAAGTGGCCGGAGAGAGGGAAGTCTGGGCATCTCTGCTCAAGCTGCTGCCCCCGCGAACCGACCTCGGATAAGCGGAAGAGGATGGATGGATGGATGGATGGATGATTTTATCTGAACGAGTTGCAGACTAGTTGGAGTGAATCGCTGAATATGTCACATTAGGTGATTGGTTTTAAGGGAGGGTGCTGCTGACTGCCTCAACTCACTAAGGTTATGTAAATGAAGGATATGACTAAAAATTGCTGGAAACGTCACATAATGAGACATAGCCTTAACTCAGTAGGTATCAGACTTCATGTTTCATATCTATAAGCTGTTGCATGGAGTTTATCAGGCAAACTGTAGTTTGGAGATGATTCACCAAAGGAAATACATATTATCTGGCCTAAAATTCCATATTTCCTTCAATTCAGTTCAATCAACTGATTTCTGTGCAGTGTTTTTCATTAAGTATAGGGTCAGAACAGTTTCACATACTTGCAGCTATAATACAATGACAACATAATTACACCATGAATCATTTACATACATTGTCACACACATGCAACTAGGAGCGAGATGAGTGAACCAAGTGGAGGTAATTACCTGGCAGGCCAGGGGGTAGTGGGGTGCTCAAACCTACTTCTGTTATCACTGCAGGCCAAAAATGGAAAAACCTGCCTGATTTAACGTCACTTCTAGTTCCGGCATCCAGACTAATGTCACTTCCGGTTCTGATGCACAGACTCACGTCACTTCCGGTTCTGGGCAGACGACATCACTTCCGGTTCACGGCATATAAAACCACCATCTTCCAAAACCTCATCAATTCAGTCCTGGAACTCAACCTGATAACAACAACTTGTTTTCTTTAAACCTTTTATATCCACCAACAATATACGGGTGGCTGCCCCAAACCTTTCCAGTGTGTTGAGACTCATTCTTTTACAACATTAAGACACACATTAGGTTGAACACACATTAAAACAAAACTAATTTCAATCTGATTATTATTAAATTATGACAATATAAGTCCATCATTGTTATGAAAGTGATACCTATAGCTGATAAAGGGAAAAAATCTCCAGCTAACTGTATTCCTGGAAAAAATAAATATCTACTTGTTAATGATCAGTTTTCACAGACTAAGTTATTAACCAAAGTCAGACAAAGCCAGAGTTGTGGTCACTCAAAATTCTCTCAGGCATTCAACAATACAAGTACATGTTCTAATATGATGATTATATCCTTGCATCCCTGGATTGCACTGTCTTTGTGTCAAGTCACATGGACCAGGAAAGGATAAGCTTTGCAGCACATTTCAAAGGCTGGGATGGCTGTTTTATTTCATTGACAGGAAATCGTGAATAAATGATCTCTGTGGAAGTTCTACAAACAGAAATCCAATACTGCCAGTCCTCAACTTGGAGTACTTTAGCAGTGACATTACATTATAAAGCCTGATTAACCTTTAAAAAATGTATTTGGGTCAAATTGTACCATGTTCTGCGTTGGAAATCAGTAAAAGCATCATAAATTCTGTTCAGGATGAAACTATGTGACTTTGTCTACATTTCCATCCATCCATCCATTATCAAGCCTGCTATATCCTAACTACAGGGTCACGGGGGTCTGCTGGAACCAATCCCAGCCAACACAGGGTGCAAGGCAGAAAACAAACCCCGGGCAGGGCGCCAGTCCACCACAGGGCAAAATGAAAACATTTTAAATTAAATTGTTCTAAAAGTTAAGATCATCATTACTACAAGTTACGATGGTCAATCAATATGAAATAGGTTTTGGGGTGAAAAATTTGATACCCAGCACACCTAAACAGGGTTGTCAGAATCAAGTCATGGGGTATAAACAGACTATATTGGAAGAACCAACCCTGGGTGAACTCCAGTCCATTGAAGGTTTGACGTTTAGCTATATTTAAGTGTTATATTAAACACAGAGCTATCCTCCAGTCTGCACTAAGAGCTGTTTTCTGCAGTTTTTTGAAAAGGGGAGAATTAAGTTAGACCATCACTATGGAGTCAATGGAGGCTCTGATCGGGGCGCTTGAGAGACTGAGTGAGGAGTCTGAGTGTCTGGGCTTGCGAGTGTCCTGGATAAAAACCAAGATCCAGGCCTTTAATGACCTCTTGGGCACAGCCATCAGCAGTGTGTCTGTCTGCGGAGAGAGTGTCAACCTTGTCAAAAGGTTTACTTACCTTGGCAGTAACATTCATGTCTCTGGTGACTCTTCCTATGAAGTAAGTAGACAGATTGGGAGAACATGGGGGGTCATGAGGTCATTGGAAAGGGGTGTGTGGCACTCCCGATATCTATGCAAAAGGACGAAGGTCCAAGTCTTTAGAGTCCTGGTGCTTCCTGTCTTGCTTTATGGTTATGAGACATGGATGCTATCCAGTGACCTGAGACGAAGAGTGGACTCCTTTGGTGCTGTGTCCCTCTGGAAAATCCTTGGGTACCGTTGGTTAGACTTTGTGTCGAATGAGCGGTTGCTCATGGAGTCCCGAAAGAGGCACATTACCTGCATTGTGAGGGAGTGTCATTTATGGCAATATGGCCATGTGGCGCATTTCCCCGAGGGTGATCCAGCACGTAAGATCCTCATTGTTGGGGACCCGAGTGGCTGAACCAGGCCAAGGGGTTGCCCACGTAACACCTGGCTGCGACAGATAGAGGGTCATTTCTGAAGGTTGGGACTGGACCGCGTGTCTGCCTAGGAGGTTGCCAACCAGGATCCCGAGTTGTTTCGTCGTGTAGTGTACCAGTATTGTACCAGTGCATGGTCCCCAACATGACTTGACTTAATCACTATGTAGGACACTATAACTGCAACATGATTGCTAATTTATTATTATGCTTATACATATCACTATTACTTGTTTTTTTACTTTAACTACATTTTTTATTTATCCTTGTGCAACATTTGCTCTAGAGTCCATGGGCCATGGAATTATTGGGATCGCCCAGGCCTCAGGTTACTTTATCTTAATACTAGCTGATTACCCAGTGGCTTCGCTCACTGAGTGTAAGGGGAAAAAATAAAATGCAGTATTTATAAAATAAGTTTGTTAATTGCCAATTTTATTTTTCAACAAATAAAGAGCACTTACAATAACATAGACATCAATATAAACAACATTATTAACATCATTATCATATGAAAATATGAAGTAATATATAAGAAGCACATTGCATATAAATATAAATTATTAAACAGTAAAATCTTCTTCTATAATACACTTCCGTGGCTGTTCATTTGTCTGTCCAGGATTTTAAATCACCTGTAGCTCGCAAACCGTTTCACCTATTGACTTGAAATTCGGTACACTTATACTACGTGACGTCTACTATCCGCTTTCGGGGTGATGATTTTATTACTCTTTTTATCTTTATTTTATTGTAGAATCAACTCTCGGCAGCGCGCAGCAGGGCAGCCGTGCGGCGGATGCGTACGGGCGCCGTTCTCATTCCCTACCACTTTCGCTAATCATTCTTGAGGCAGATTGAAGACTTAAGTGCCAGATTAAGTGAAAGGTTAAAGAAAACGTACTAAGTAATTGCAACACAAAAACTAACTTAATCAGTTTTAACGCGAAAAGATGCCAACGAAAGAGAAGCAGTGGGCCGCTAGGGTGGAGTAAAGAAGAGCTGCTCAGGAAGCAGTAAGCACATCAACCTCTGAGCAAACAAATGCTAAACATACAGAGAAAGAGGATGAATACTATGAACGCTCAAGTCAAGTGTACTCACTGCACGTTATCGTGCAGTGCACCGTTACTGGTATTTTGATAAAAGAATTTGAACAACATATAAGAAGCGTATAAATTATTAAACAGTAAAAAATTAACATTTAAGAAGTAAAGATACATTGAGTATACTACTGCAGTGCTTTCGGGTATACTACATTTTTTGTTTGTCCATTACGTGCATAAATGTATAAATTTTTTGGTGTACCTACTCGAGAACACGCGACATATAACTGACCGTGGGAGAAGCATGGATTTTAAACACACGTTGAGTTCATCCACTGGTGTCCCTCATGGAATAACTGGTAATGTTTGACGAAAATCTCCTGTGGGTAAAACGACAGTACCTCCCATTATTTTGGTAGGATCTCTGAGATCTTGCATTGTTCAGTTCAAGGCTTCATAAGCTCTTTTATGTGCCATGGTGCACTCATCCCAAACTATTACCTTTGAATGTTGCAAGACTTTTGCCTTTCCAGAGCCCTTGCGTATGTTGCAAATTGGATTTTCGTTGTGAGCGAGGTTTAATGGTAATTGCAATGCCGAATGTGCTGTACGGCCTCTATCTAATAATGTATAAGCGATTCAAGAAGTAAAGATACATTGAGTACTACTGCAGTGCTTTCAGGTAAACTTCATTTTTTGTTTGCCCATTACGTGCATAAATGTATAAATTTTTTGGTGTACCTACCCGAGAACACGTGACATAACTGACCGTGGGAGAAGCATGGATTTTAAACACACGTTGAGTTCATCCACTGGTGTCCCTCATGGAATAACTGGTAATGTTTGACGAAAATCTCCTGCAAGTAAAACGACAGTACAGTAATCCCTCGCTATATCGCGCTTCGCCTTTCGCGACTTCACTCTATCGCAGATTTTATATATAAGCATATTTAAATATATATCGCAGATTTTTTGCTGGTTCGCGGATTTCTGCTGACAATGGGTCTTTTAATTTCTGGTACATGCTTCCTCAGTTGGTTTGCCAAGTTGATTTCATACAAGGGACGCTATTGGCAGATGGCTGAGAAGCTACCCAACTTACTTTTCTCTCTCTCTCTCTTGCGCTGACATTCTCTGATCCTGACGTAGGGGGATTGAGCAGGGGGGCTGTTCGCACACCTAGACGATACGGACCCTCGTCTAAAAATGCTGAAAGATTATCTTCATGTTGCTCCCTTCTGTGCAGCTGCTTCGTGAAGCGACATGCTGCATGGTGCTTCGCATACTTAAAGCTCGAAGGGCACGTATTGATTTTTGATTGTTTGTTTTTCTCTGTCTCTCTCTCTCTCTTTCTCTGCTCCTGACGGAGGGGGAGTGAGCTGCCGCCTTCAACAGCTTTGTGCCGCGATGCTTCCCATACTTAAAAGCCAGACAGCCCTATTGATTTGTTTGCTTTTCTCTCTCTTTCTGACATTCTGTGCTCCTGACGCGCACTCCTTTGAAGAGGAAGATATGTTTGCATTCTTTTAATTGTGAGACGGAACTGTCATCTCTGTCTTATCATGGAGCACAGTTTAAACTTTTGAAAAAGAGACAAATGTTTGTTTGCAGTGTTTGAATAACGTTCCTGTCTCTCTACAACCTCCTGTGTTTCTGTGCAAATCTGTGACCCAAGCATGACAATATAAAAATAACCATATAAACATATGGTTTCTACTTCGCGGATTTTCACCTTTCACGGGGGGTTCTGGAACGCAACCCCCACGATGGAGGAGGGATTACTGTACCTCCCATTATTTTGGTAGGATCTCTGAGATCTTGTATTGTTCGGTTCAAGGCTTCATAAGCTCTTTTATGTGCCATGGTGCACTCATCCCAAACTATTATCTTTGAATGTTGCAAGACTTTTGCTTTTCCAGAGCCCTTGCGTATGTTGCAAATTGGATTTTCGTAGTGAGCGAGGTTTAATGGTAATTGCAATGCCGAATGTGCTGTACGGCCTCCATCTAATAATGTAGTAGCGATTCCCCATGACGCTACAGCCAGAGCTATATCACCATTCGCTCTTTCGACAAGAATCAGGTTTATTAAGAATGTTTTTCCTGTTCCTCTGTGGTACATACGTAATTTCCGTTTCAAACGCTCATACGTAATTTCCGTTTCAAACACAAAAAGAATTTTATATATATACATTAGTAATAAGCCAGCAATTCAAGCAAAATTTTATTTGTTTCACTTTGCAAAAAGAATTGGCGATTCTACGCGACCAGTTCCATCCTGGTGGATCATCCCACTACACACAAAGTTTGAATTAGAAGACCAAAAGGAGTGTTTTTAGCAACTACTTCCTAACACAGTTACGTTCTCTCTCTGAACTGCAGCAACTCTTCTGGTGAGTTTTGCAATTGCAGAATAGCATGCGAAACAAACTTTAGTGTTAATTTTGCAAAAGTGTGTACAAAGGGAAACTTGGCTTTTCTGCTCATCACTACCTGTTATATTTTGTAATGTTATATTTTATATACACTGTGACTCTCACCAGGAAAAGCAGTTTCAGAAAGTGAGAGGAGGTATTTTACAAAACCGAGACAGATTCAGCCATCATACATAGATAGTTCATAGATAGTACATAGACTGTGCTTGTTGGTTTGCAGGCTAATAGGAATGTCATTGAACTGTGTACACGAGATAATAACTCTGAAATAAATTGAGGGCATTATATTTTTTTATTAAAGCAATGCCTTACATTTTTAAAAAGCCAGGGCCATTATGTATACAACTGCATTGCAAGTTTGCAATACCAACCAATACTCTGTGTTAAGCTCATGTTCTGGTATGTTGTTTGCATGCGTTACAAGAAAGCTACTAATGAAATGAAAAAAAAAAAAAACTAAATGCAACAAATGCAAAATGGCCAAGCCACAACATAACAGAATGAAGTATATTTTTTCAGTAATGCATATCAAGTCACTTTTGTTCAGAAGAGAACGCAAAATAAAGAGAGAGACTGACTGACAATACCAAGCTTAAGAGAGTAAAAGTGATAACTAAGCGGTAACTTTGACTGTTTCTTATTGGTATACATTTATTTGGATTCATTTTTAGATCGAGTTTTAGAGTTTGATGCCCATATGGTGTCATAATTTGTAGAAATTTTCAATGAGCTTTTAATAAATCATCTTAATAATATTACTGAAAACTACTACATGCAATCTCTGGGAGATATCATAACCCCCAGTACCGCCTAATGTAGACCATTTCCATGGTCCATGCTAGAGATCATTACCTTTGTGAACTGTATTCAATGAAGTTGTGAAAATAAATTAATTTCAAATTATAATCTGTTCATTCAAGTCTTAGACCTTGGCTACACTCTAGGGATTCTAGATTTTTACCTATTTATTTTCTTAATAAGTTAATTAACTTATAAATAAACTTCCATCCATCCATCCATTTTCCAACCCGCTGGGTCACGAGGGTCTGCTGGAGCCAATCCCAGCCAACACAGGGCACAAGGCAGGAACCAATCCCAGGCAGGGTGCCAACCCACCGCAGTAAATAAACTTTAAAAAGGTAAATAAAACTTCTGTACCAGATAAATGAAGTTTCATGAACAAGGAGCATCGATGAACAAATGCTATGAAATGGGGTACAACTAGTAAACTGAAATGTGTTTTCTATTAATTAGAACGGATCTGTATTCTAGTACATTCTTGTTTGTCATGAGTGGTGACATGTGGCATACTGGTTTAGATGCAAGTAAGAATTCCACTGAACTCTGTACATGTGAAAATACAGGACTTTTCAAAATGAAAGAGGAGATTTCAAAAATGTATTTCAAACAAACTGTGTAAGACAGAAACACATTCCACACATTACTGTATAGAGGAAAGTTCAAAATTTTGTCCTATGATCCTTGTGATTGCATGCACTCAACATGAGCACCACATGTAGTGCAACAAACATCAAAATGGTAGACCGTTTCTTGCCACACACAAGTAAACTGGTCCCTAGTTACTGAATTCATAGCTTCCTCAATTCGATGTCACAAATCTTAAAGATTAGCGGGCAAACACTCTATCTTTAATGTACATAGATAAAAATCGCAGAGGGTAAGGTCTGGAGGCCTGGGAGGCCATATACGATGAGCAAGATCTTGTTGTCCACCTCTTCCAATCCATCGTTCTGGAATGGTGTCGTTCAGGTAACACTGGACCTCCAAGTGGAAACAAGGCTGGGCACCATCTTACATGAAAATGTCATTTGAATCCTCTTGAAGTTGGTGAAACTACCAGTTTTGTAGCATGTCTGTTTGTTGAACCATCGGCGGAATTAACATTGCACTTGAACAATGGACTCACACTTTGAAAATTGCAGCACGCAAAATGATTTCTCTTGTGGTATTGTTGCTATTTTACTATAAATGAGAAACAGCGCTCGGTGGCATTCACTGGTACTTTCAGGCGGGCTTTTAAACTTTGAACTTTCCTCTATCCAGTGATGTGCAGAATGTGTTTCTGTCTTATACAGTTTGTTTGAAATAAATGTTTGAAATCTGCTCTTTCATTTTGAATCGCCTTGTACAGCTACTACAAGTACTACTTGTACTATTCAGCGGGAAAGTTTTGTTTGACTGTCTTCAGACAACCTTCAGACTTTTAATATGAAAGAGCCTTCACATTTTCTTCCTGTAAACATTGTAACCACTGAAGCATAGAAAGGAAATTACTGCCTTGTTGTGTGAAAAACATGGTCTAAATGTAGTGTTGAGTATATATTAGAAATACTTTTTAAATCTTGTAAATTATACCTTTAAAATTTAGATTTTGTGATGTTTAGCGTCTGTGAAAGATAGAGGCACTGTCGACCCCTTGAACCCTCAGACCAGACATCAGACACCAGATAAAAGTCCAAAATGACTTTATTGTATAATAATAATGTGCACCAAGCACTCTACACTCCACTATACTCTTAAATAAACAAATCAATAATTAATAACAATCCTCCACACTCCCAGACGCGTTGCGACCCTTCCACCCAGCTCAGCTCAACGCTCTGGTCTCTCACAGTCCTTTATATAGTCCGTGACCCGGAAGCGTTTCTCTCTCTCTGTCCATATGACCGTGAACACTTCCGGGTCAGATAAAAGCTCCTTTTCTTCAACCCGGAAGTGTGTCATTCACTCTGTCGCCGTGACTAAGATGCACTTCCGGGTTATAGGTGAAACAAAAGTCTCTGGGCCTTCCTGCAGTGTCCCCTGGAGGTTCCCATGGTATCCAGCAGGGCTGTGATGAAAAACTCCACAGTCCATGATGCCCTGCTGGAACTTGGGGCACCTCTGTGTTGCAGGCAGGGCTCCACCTGGCGGCTTGGGGGTATGAATGGCTGGCCATATTCCACACGTCATATGTGAAATGACAGAATTATATACCCTTAAATGCCCTTGAGAGGATGCTAATACGAAATGTTTCTCTGATTGAAAAAGTTAAAAATAAATGTGTTATTCATTAGGCTGCCATGATGCATGATATAACATAACATTCTGAAACCGACTACATACAATTCAAAGTCAATGGGAGGCTGAAGCCCAACCTGGCAGTACTGAATGTAAAAGAAGAAATAGCCTATGACAGGGCGCTAGTCCTTTATAGAACCCTTTCATGCACACATATTCACTTTGAGGAAAATTTAGAATCAACAACTAACCTAACCTGCATGTCTTTGGGAATGTATTTGGGAACTCAGGCATGCAATGGTTGAATGTACAAGGCCAAAGGGACAACAGCAAAAGACAGGATATGAACTTAGGAAGCTGAAGCCATTAAGCAGCAGTGATGACCAATATGCTACCCTGCCATCCTGCTAGGGTAATAATATGTATATTACAATATCAATAATAAGAAATTCATATTAATATGTAGTCAGTACAGTAGATGCAGCATTTTCCTGGGTAACATTGTCCTCTAACATTAACAGAACACTAACCACACAATATGCAACATAAACATCACGCACTTTATAGATGGCAAAAAGGCAATGATCCTATTAATTTAGCTATCATGGGGAAAACAACATGCCAAATTCACATAATTTCTAAAGCTGCTTTCTGCAGCTTTCTCACAGGTGGCGCAGTGGTAGTGCTGCTGCTTTGCAGTAAGGAGACTGTGGAAGATTATGGGTTCGCTTCCCGGTTCCTCCCTGTGTGGATAGCGCTTTGAGTACTGAGAAAAGCGCTATATAAATGTAATGAATTATTATTATTATTATTAATTTGGAATGAACTGCAAATAATAGGCATAGTGAATTAAACGATTCTGCTGTAAATTAATTAAGTACAGCAGTATGTCAGTGAACAGCAAGACTTGCATGTTACATGACTGAATTGTGCATGTAGAAAGCTTGTTTGCAAAACCAACACGTGAACAAAACAAAATGTACTCTATTAAATAATACAGTAAAGCTAATTTAGAGTATAACACTCTTCATTCAAAATAAAAATATTGTTCACTGTGTTATGTTAGAAAGGTTCTCTTATTTCAGGTGCCCACTAAAATCTTTTACTCATTTTTTTCTAGCCATACTACTTACACTGTCAAACAAGAAGTTCTTTTGTAACCCTTTAAAAAATATGTTTGCTTTTACTGTATACTACTTTTATGCCTGCTATGTGTCTATGTGGAGAAAGCAAAATTTGAATCATATAATTAAGTACAATTACAGGCTAATTTAAATTTTTCTTTTCTTGGCTGCTGTTACATTTAAAAGTTGTGGTGCAGCAAAAAAAACTGTTTAGAACTTTGTGACATATTTTCAGTTTCAATGCATTTGTCCGAGTTCTGCTCTGAAAAATAAATATCTTCTTCAGACTTTGAACTCTTTTCATTGACATTCTCTCTGTTAATGGGAATACAAAGTACTTGATGCAATATACAGTATAAAAGATTTCAAGCATTTTTCTAAGTCAAGTATTAATACAGTTTGAATAAACATGTTCCTAAATAAGCATGCATAAAACATGCAGTGCCCTATTCAGTTTGTACATTTTTACATGCTATCTAGGTACATGTTACCATAGATGCAAATACCTGAAATATTTCATATTATCTGTTATATTTTTCAGTATATCCATTTGAATAATTCATATGTGGAGTATTAGATAAATTTAGTTTTCAAGCAGCCTGCAAAGAATTGCTTTATCTGATTTTTGAAGATGCCCACATTGCCATAGCCTGTAAAGTATTACATGCACAAGTATCCTGACATTTGTCCCCAACATTGTGTGATGAACTACACTACTACAGTGACAAGCTTATTTACTTTTAAGAAAGTGCAAGTTATTAGTTTTTGGGATTAAGCTGCAAATACATTGACTCAACCACATACATTAGTTTTAGTTCCATTTTCTTGCAGTGATATTCTTGAATAAACAATTATCTTTTGCACCTTTTTACTTTTTATTTGTCATGGTAAATTCAGTTAGCTTTGGAGAACATTATAACTGAAAAGAAAAAAGAAAGTATGAATGAACAGTTCTACAGGGTGTGTATATAGACAGCAATAGATCACAAAATTAAACAAAATGCTTACGTTTCAGCAACACTTGGGAGGTTTGGTCATTCTCTGAAACAATAAGATGACAACTTGACTTTTCTTTTGGACTAGAATTCCTAGAGACCTGTAAGAGTAGGCGTTTGTGGTAGGTTGGAGGCAGCCTCAATAGCATTCTTCCTGTTCAAAGTCATCTCGGATACAGAGGAAGAGTACAAACAGTCAGAATTATCCTAGTGTTAAATTAAATATTAACAAAAATCATTTATTTAATTAGAGCAGCCCAGGGAACGAAACACATGCTATTTAAGGACCATCTTTGTTTCCATCTTTGAATTTGCCTCATGTATTGGGTTTGATGCCTCAATTTCTTTTATATATTGGTTTATGAACTCCCCTCTGTCTGCTAATAATGATTTTGCATTTCCCTTTGGTTCCTATCTTTTCCCATTATTATTATAATTTCCAAATAAGACTTAATTTGTGTAACAAAAAAAATTCATTGTTGCCTCTCAGCAGTCCTATTAGAACACTAAGATAACATAGGATGTGTGCTGCCATCTTAAATAGGTAGGAGATATGTTATGTAACTGACATATTAAGGACTCACCTTGTTCTAATGTTATACTGACATAATTATGGTGCACTTCTGGGTTAATCCGATGGTTATTAAAATAAAGATGCTGTCTTGATAGATAGATAGATAGATAGATAGATAGATAGATAGATAGATAGATAGATAGATAGATAGATAGATAGATAGATAGATAGATAGATAGATAGATAGATAGATAGATAGATAGATAGATAGATAGATAGATAGATAGATAGATAGATAGATAGATTTCATTTGTCCCAAGTGGAAATTTAGCTTTTACAGAAGCATAAGAAAATACATAAATATTATAACAAACAACAACCACCCTCCTCAAACACACACAAGAATGACAAAAAATGAAGAAATAACTTTTCACTTGACTAATGATAAAAAAGCAGTCACCGTGAGAGATAATTAGGGCATATTGTCATTGGTATCTCTGAGCTCCAGTAGCATTTTTTCAAACTCTTCTGCTGAGAAATGCTTTGACTAAAAATACTCAGTGCTAGCGTGTCCTAAACAGAATGTGTAGCATTGTTCATGATGGCCATCATTTTTGTCTTTATTCTCTCCTCTGCTACCACTTATGGCAAATCAAGAATCCATCCCATAACTGAACCTTCCCTAGTGATGTGACCAGCCCAGCTCAACACAGTGTAGATCCGGGGTACTCAATAGGTGGACTCCGGTCCGCATCCGGACCCAAATACGGTTAAATCTGGACCGACGCCAAAACAAACATGCAAATTTAATCATAATCCAAATGAGTTCTCAATGAAGTGTGCAATTGTGATTCCGCAAGATATATCTTTGAGGTTTCTACTCGGTTTGGTTGCTTCATCTATGTCCAATCACAGCAGTTGTAACAGTATCGTTCCCACTACTCCCCGCCTCCCCCCCAATACTCGCTCGCTCGCTCATTCACGGCAGCCAGATTTATGTACCGGTCACGTGCTCTCGGTCAGGCCGGTGAACAGGCAGTCTCATCACTCGCAGGCAGTGCAAATTTCGATAACTGAATTTTTTTTTTGCTGACTGAAAGTGAAGATGGCTGGCTCAAGACAGTACATTGATAAGAAAAGAAAAGTTGATTTTGAAAACCGCGAATTTAAGAGTGAGTGGACAGAAAAATATGCGTTCGTGCTCCCCGTGGGAAGCAGAAAACCAATGCGTTTAATCTGCAACGAGACGGTAGCAATAATCAAAAGTGGTAATGTGAAACGCCATTATGAAACCAAGCATGCACATTTCGAACAAAATTACCCTCAGAACTCAGAGGTAAGGACCATAAAAATAAACCAGCTGAAATCATCATATGAAGCTACAAGCAGTGTAATAGTTAGATCAGCCACACAACAGGAGCGGGCAACAGAAGCCTCACTTAGAGTAGCATGGGTCCTGGGAAAAAAACAAGAAACCCTTCTCTGATGCTGAAGTAGTCAAAGAGTGTATGAGTGAAGTGGTGACTGCTCTGTTTGAAGGGACTCAAAAGGATGAAATAATCCAGAAAATAAACCAAATACCCTGTTCTGATTCCACTGCTGCAAGACGAGCTGAAATACTCGCTGATGATTTGCTTGAACAACTTAGTTCTGCTATAAAAAAAGCCAAATTCATTTCATTGGCTGTGGATGAATCCACAGATATCACGGACAATGCACAACTCATGGTCTTTGTCAGATTTTTTGATGAAGAAAAGGGAGAATTTCATGAAGATGTTTTGGGTCTCACAAACCTCCATGGACACACAAGGGGGGATGATATCTATGAAGCAGTGACACAGATGCTTAGAGACAGAGCGATAGACCTGAAGCATGTTGTTTCCATTGCTACTGATGGCGCACCATGTATGATTGGGAAAGAGAGGGGATTAGTGTCACGTTTGAGAACTCACCACCCTGACCTCATGGCATACCACTGCATAATTCACCAGATGGTTTTGTGTGCCAGCCTTGGAGAAAGGTACTCAGAAGTCATGACAACAGTCATGAAACTAGTCAATTATCTGAGAGCATCCTCTGCTTTGCAACATCGTTTATTGCGCTCATTTCTAATAGAGGTGAATGCAACATTTGATGATTTGCTCCTTCACAACAATGTCCGGTGGCTTAGTAAAGGCAAGGTACTGGAGCGTTTTTGGGCACTGCGGAAAGAGCTGGAGACATTTCTGTTGGATCAGAAGAGTGCAAAAGCCAAACCGTTTGTGGATTTCATGAAGAATGACGAGAAAATGGAAATTGTTGCTTTTCTAACGGACATTACTTCCCATCTTAATGACCTTAATATGAAGCTCCAAGGCAAAAACAGCACAGTGTGTGACCTCATGTTAGCTGTCCGTGCTTTCCAGAGGAAGCTGGAGGTGTTCAAATGTGACTTACAGCAGGACCTGCTTCACTTCCCAAGACTTTTGGATCAGACTGCAGGAAAACATCACCATCACAATTATGCTGAATTCCTGGACAAGCTGATTAAAAATTTCCAAACTCGCTTTGAAGATTTCCCTTTGGGAAAACAAGTCTTGCTGTGCATCGAAAATCCATTTCTTGTCAAAAATATTGCAGAATTCTCAAATGAAGCCACAAAAGTCTTCCAATGGGCCAGTGCTGCTTCTCTGCAAACAGAGTTAATTGAGCTACAAGAAAACCTAGCACTGCAGGAATCTCACTGTGACCTTGTCACCTTCTGGACAAAGATGGTTACTGCTGCAGGTGTTCCTCTCCTGCAGAAGATGGCCCTTCAAATTCTTACAATGTTTCCCTCAACGTACTGCTGTGAATCTGCCTTTTCCACTATGAACATGGTGAAAAACACATACCGCAACACCCTCACCAATGAACATTTACATCAGTGCCTCCACCTTGCCCTCACACCTTTTATGCCCAAGTTCAAACAACTGGTGGCACAAAGAAGGTGTCACCTTTCACACTAAAAGGCCTACCATGTCATTTTTTTGTGTATAGTTCTAAAGTTTGGGGATTGCCTTTTTTTGGAGTTCTCTATTTGGAATTTGACCGTCACTTTTCCGGACCTCAGACTGAATGGAAATTTAGTAAGTGGACCTTTCAAATTTATATTTGAGTAGCCCTGGTGTAGATAATCAACCAAGTTCTACCACTAAGTTTTAGAACATGTAAAGGAAATGTCATTAATCACAATTAAGAACCAAAGTGTCCTGAAAAAAAAGATTCTGAAAGAGTCTTTATTGCATAACAGGAGGAGACCTGTATCATTTAGAAATACAACAAAATAGCAAGGACTATGCCTTTGTGGGCCTTACTACACAAAAGTATAAACCCTCTTGGGTACCTGTACCGTGACTAGATTACCATCCAATATAATTAAACTAACAGTGAAACTCATTCCCACTTTCTAACCCTTTTGCCCTCACTCATATTTGTCTCCTCGGCGAGTTGAGCCATTCTCATCACTCCATTTTCGACTCCAGAGTAGCTATAAGGATTGACCTGGGAGTTCTTCTGATGTCATGCTAACATAACCACAATGCATTTCTGGGTCAGAATGAAGGTTATTAAAGTACAGAGGCTGTCTTGTTAGAGCTCCTTGAAGCAGCTCCAGTTTCTATGCTAACAGAACTGCCCATTTCAACTACATTTCTCTGGCATCCCCACAAGAGTCTACAGTACATCACTCTTTAATTGTGCATGCCACTTATTTTCTGGAAGGAGTGTTTTTTTATTAAAGCATGTTCCTGACAGTCAACTATTATAAGGTAAACCTGTCCTTGAAATGTACCAGTCGATGTTCTGCATGGGGTAATAAGCCAGGTAATATGCCTACTGGCATCCCGTACAGGATATGAAATGCACTACCATTTCCAACATAACCATACTTTCCTTAACAATGTACAGAATGTATATTTTTTAACTTATTTTGTGAGTTTACCTTGCTTAAGTCTCAATTTATATCATTTGAATTTATGTTACATTTCTTTTTGTGCTATATTTGTTATTACTGGATCGCATTCTGGGTTCATAAGTGAAAGTTTTCTTAAGAAGAACCAATTTAATTGAACTAAATTGGAAATGAAAATTAATTGCATTTTAATGTGGTAGTGAATGGAGCATGACAAATTACTTGTCAAGGAAAAGAAGTGGCAGAATAAAAAATGTAAAGGTGCTTAATGGAGAAGGGGCCTCCTAGACAAAGACCTGTATTACAGTGTTGGAAGAGATCACACCATCAGAGAAAAAGCCTCATTAAAACTGAAAGAGAAGATGTGTGCCGAGTTCGAGGGTCTGGAAACTGAATGACGAGAATACAAGAATTAAACTTGCCAAGATATTTATTGGTAGCAAGAGAGAGTCAGGTTTTACTGTAGAGGCATATGGAGTAAGTGGCAAAAGTGAGCACTCAGTCCAACTCAAATCTTTTTGGAAATGTTAAAGGCTTTAAACTGAGTGATTTGCAGATTTTTGTAAAATGATTTTGAGGTAATGGATAGTTCCGACAGATTGGAAAAGAACAGACAAGTATGTTTGTATTCAAGTTAGTTTTTTTTCATCTTGTCAAGCAAACAAGTGAGTTGAATTAATCTTTGAAATTGATTGAGACAGTGCTAGAAATAAACCAAAATTCAGAATATAATTTGATTTCCTGCTGAGGAAAAAAATGTAGAAAAAACATTATGGAAAAGTAAAAGGAAACTGTGGAAAAGAAGCACTGTAGGGTGCCAATAGAAGTAATGAGATGTGCATTGAGAAAGCTAGGTGTGGATAGCTGGTGCCTGCATTGATATTGATGTATGAAAATGCACAGATAGTGGGGAGGGCAGCATATGGGAAGAATGATAGTTTAGAGGTGAAAATGAGGCTTCAATAAAGATTTCTTCTGAGTACTTTGCTAGTTGTAATGGAGGTATTGATGACGGAATAGATAAGTTAGAGAGAAACAAGGAAGTTCATGTGTGCTGAATTTTCGTGAATAATGCAGTGGATTTGAAAAAGAAGACACCAACATGGAAAGTTAGTATGGAATTGTAAGGTATGAAGATGAAATCAGGACAAATACAGGTGAATGTTGAATTTAAAAGACTAAGAGACATGAAAGGTGAAGTGAGTTTATTGCCATTGGGGTTGCAAGGCAAAGGTTTTTAGAGGAAATCTTTTTACTTTGTAGATTGTTGAAAATTAGTTCATTAAATCACATTGTTTACTTGTTAAAAGTGAATGAATTGGGAGACAGATGGTGAGGTAAATGTAAGTTAGATATGTACAGTGAAGTTGTTTTAGGGAAAGTAATGAGGTTTTGTTACTTAAGTACAGTAATATATTGAGTGCAGAAGCAGTCTGCAGGTGTAAGCTCAACAGTGCTTACATGGAAGCTGACCTCCATTCTGGCTTCTGAAGCAAACAGGCTAGCTAGTATTGGAAGGAAATGTTTATGCAAGGTGTACGATGAGTTGCAAAAGGTGGAAAACAAAGTCAGAAGGACAGAAATGGCAATATTAGATGGAAGGACAGAGTTTCAGTAAAATGGAAGAAAAGAAGCACATAGCTGAGCAACGTAACTTGTTTAGAGGCAGTCATCTGGTGCAAAAGAAAGGTTTGGTCATGTAGGGATAATGGTGAAGAATGACTACAGGAAAGATTGACCTTGGAATAGGACCGGATGAGAGACAGAGAGAGAGGCCTAAGTAGACATGCTTAGAGTTACTATCTTTAAGGCTGCCTCAGCAACAAAATAGGAAAATGGAACTGGTCAACCTGGGCAAACATTATAAATGTTTATTATACTAGGCTGTGAGTGTGGGTGTATGTTATTGTGTCAAATGATCATCTAGAAGTTTTGTTTTTTTATAATCAGTCCTTACTCATGCCACAAAAGTTTGAATGAGCATTGTCCTGTTAATTTAAAATTTCTTATTGTTCATAATCACCATTATCTACATTTATACCTGTAGTTTTATATATTATAAGGTTGTGTTGCATTGTAAAACTCATTTTAAACATGTAGTATTTCATGCATGAAAAGAAAATATTCTAAAAATATTGTACTCTCTTTTATTTACTGTCAATGATGTGCCCACTGACCTGCTATTCCTTATGCCAATGAATCTTTTTGAGGCTTTAAAATATTTAAGTGATTGCACATTAAGTTTTGAGCTTGATTGTTCACCATTACAACCATTCATTCGTTTTTTCAAAACTAGTGATTCCAATACATGGCAGCACAGTGGCACGGTAATTAGGACTGGTGCCTCACAAATTCAGCATCTTGTTCTCTCCATGTATCTCTGGATGCTTGGGATTTTCTCTCACATTCCTAAATACATGCAAGCTAAACAATTGGTAATTCAATAAAGGCCCCATGTGTGTGTGTTTGTGAGTGGGCACTCCAATGGACTGGTGCCCAATTCATAACTGGTTCCTGCCCTGTGTCCAGTATTACGTGTATAGACCCTCTCCACACCACCACCCTGAATCGGATTAACTGAGGTTCAGAATGTTATATTTGCATGTTATTCTATTGCAAGATCACAGACAGTTTGAATCTGTACCAGTACAATGAATGTTTGCCCAGTCCATTACAGGGCAAACACTCAATCATACAGGAACAGTTTACAGTTACCACATTGGAAAACAGGAAAATTCCCTGTGAAAATGGAGCACTAGCTATTGCACCACCAAACAACCTGACATCATGCTTAAACATAATTTCCATTTTACAGATTGATAGGGTTGTATATACAGAGTACACTGAAATGTTTACTTGGTAACCAACATGTATCACTCTGTCACTCTCTGGCACCATGAGTAGAACTGCCTCACCTCAATATGCCTATTATAACAAATATTATCATTACTTATTATTTAGATGATGCCTTTATCCACTGTGACCTACAACATTTGAGATACAATTGGTTACAATTGGTTTGATTTAGTAGCTGCAGCAGAGGCAGGTGAAGTGACTTGCTCATGGTCATGCAGTTTCAGTAGCTGGATTTAATCCCACAGCTTTATTTGCTGTCTCATACTGCTAAAAATCTAGGCTATTGTTAAAAGAATTTTGGAATAATCAATGTTTAATATTAGCATAAAAAATCTACAAAAAACTTCCTTTTCACATTTACCTATAAAAATAATCCTATAGAACATATGAGGTGAGACACAAAAATAACCGGATTGGTAAAAAAAATATTTATTGATGAATTACAGCATTCTAAACATTGTCACCTTCTATATACTTCCCCCTCCCAATCTCTTCACCGCTCCATACATACCTTCCATTGATTGAAACAGTTGCTGGAAGTCTTCTTGCTTGAGGCTCTTCAACAGTCTTGCCGTTTCTGTCTTCACTTCATCCATCGAAGAAAAATGTGTTCCCTTCAGGTCACTTTTGATTTCGGGAACAAGTAAAAATCACAGGGAGCTAAATCGGGCGAATAGGGAGAATGATCAAGGACAGGAATGTTTTTGTCAGTCAAAAACTGCTTTACGGAAAAAGGGAAAATTCGCAAGAAATTTGATGTTGATTTGCTGTTCGATTTTTTCACCCGACATTATCGCGGCAACTTGTGTAGCAATTGTTGTGCAAATACTGACTGGGCTATTCACAGGATATACCTAGCCAATCTGTGGTTTGAGAGGGCGTGTAGGAGGGGATATAGTTCTATGATTCACATCCGGCCGACCTCCAGACGGTTTTCCAGGAAAGCGCAGCCTGGTTATTTTTGTGTCTCACCTCGTATATATTGCATATAATCATAAATAAGGAAATTAGTATTTTAATACACTTTCATTGACCTCAAAATAAAAGAAACATTTTTAATTTGCATTAAAAAATGTTTATTCACTGAAAAATGGAGTTAAAACTTTAAACCTTATATACAGTAATCCCTCCTCCATCGCGGGGGGTTGCGTTCCAGAGCCACCCGCGAAATAAGAAAATCCGCGAAGTAGAAACCATATGTTTATATGGTTATTTTTATATTGTCATGCTTGGGTCACAGATTTGCACAGAAACACAGGAGGTTGTAGAGAGACAGGAATGTTATTCAAACACTGCAAACAAACATTTGTCTCTTTTTCAAAAGTTTAAACTGTGCTCCATGACAAGACAGAGATGACAGTTCCGTCTCACAATTAAAAGAATGCAAACATATCCTCCTCTTCAAAGGAGTGCGTGTCAGGAGCAGAGTCTGTCAGAAAGACAGAGGAAAGCAAACAAATCAATAGGGCTGTTTGCTTTTAAGTATGCGAAGCACCGCGGCACAAAGCTGTTGAAGGCGGCAGCTCACACCCCCTCCGTCAGGAGCAGGGAGAGAGAGAGAGAGAGACAGAGTTTGTTTTTCAATCAAAAATCAATACGTGCCCTTCGAGCTTTTAAGTATGCGAAGCACCGTGCAGCATGTCATTTCAGGAAGCAGCTGCACAAAAGATAGCAACGTGAAGATAATCTTTCAGCATTTTTAGACGAGTGTCCTTATCGTCTAGGTGTGCGAACAGCCCCCCTGCTCAATCCCCCTACGTCAGGATCAGAGAAAGTCACCGCAAGAGAGACAGAAAAGTAAGCCGGGTAGCTTCTCAGCCATCTGCCAATAGCGTCCCTTGTATGAAATCAACTGGGCAAACCAACTGAGGAAGCATGTACCAGAAATTAAAAGACCCATTGTCCGCAGAAATCCGCGAACCAGCAAAAAATCTGCGATATATATTTAAATATGCTTACATATAAAATCCGCGATGGAGTGAAGCCGCGAAAGGCGAAGCGCGATATAGCGAGGGATTACTGTATAAAGAAGCACACAGTGTATAAGGCTTACTGTCATTTACGTAGTCAAGGCATTAGATGCAGCAAATGTAAATCTTGCATATTTATTTTCTGTTGTGTACTCATTTATTGACGTACATACAACACCATTTTTAATGTGAGAAAACAGAAAAAAATATATTTACACAAACTTGTAGCCAAATGTCCGTCCCACAAATATACCAATGCCCAATTATTCATTTATTGCCACAACAAAAAATCCAAGTCTTTTCTTAAATCAACAGTCCATCATAGAAGCATATCTATATTTTAGATTTTACTCTTTTTTAGGATTGCAGAGAAACCAAACCTATCTTGAAGGCAACAGATGCAACCTTTGAACCAGTCTGGGATTTATAAATCAGTCCATCACAGAGCACCTTCACGCGCACACTCCAGATTAATATTCAGTTGCAAATCAACCTTATGGGGTTATATTTGGTTGTAAGAACGAAACCTAAGTCACTTTAGAATCTGCAGAGGATGGAAAAAGAGCAAGGGATATTATACTAGTTTACAAAGAAGCCATTGTTGTGCCGAAACGAACCATTCTCCAAATCTATGACAGAACAATAACATTCTCAGTGCATCTAACATTGTTTCAAATTTTAAAAATTGCATTTGTTATCTTTCCTTATGGGCGGCACGGTGGCGCAGTGGTAGCGCTGCTGCCTCGCAGTTAGGAGACCTGGGTTCGCTTCCCGGGTCCACCCTGCGTGGAGTTTGCATGTTCTCCCCGTGTCTGTGTGGGTTTCCTCCGGGTGCTCCGGTTTCCTCCCACAGTCCAAAGACATGCAGGTTAGGTGGATTGGTGATTCTAAATTGGCCCTAGTGTGTGCTTGGTGTGTGGGTGTGTTTGTGTGTGTCCTGTGGTGGGTTGGCACCCTGCCCAGGATTGGTTCCCTGCCCTGTGTTGGCTGGGATTGGCTCCAGCAGACCCCCGTGACCCTGTGTTTGGATTCAGCGGGTTGGAAAATGGATGGATGGATGGATGGATCTTTCCTTATACAGTATTATTTGGTTGTGGAAGCTATGAAGGCATTAAAAAAGTGATATGCTTTACAATTTTATCTCATGTTAAACTGCGCCTACCTTCAAGCTTTTTGAAATTGTTTAACTAATGGTCAGAAACGTACACTTTAACGTACAACATAACAGCATTTATTAGGTAATTGAGTAAAATTAGCACTACCACCCAGCAAACATTATGCAAAAGGTGCTGCTGTGACTTTGTAAATCTAACATCTTTAACCTTAAAAGATCAAAATCTAATTGAATTTCATATATGTTGTACTCTGGGTTACAAGAGAAACAAAGCTTTTGTCACTGCAGTGTGTCAGGTAATGATTGTAATAAATACTTGCCTATAGATTAAACCCTCAGCCAGTTCAGCTCTCAAGAGAATAAGAAAAAAAAATAGTAACAAGTTACACCATAGGACGAAAAGAAACAGGGGCTTTAATTGCTTTATGCACTCTGTAATTGAAGACAGCCTGCTTCGTAAGCGCGCACTGCCACAAGGAGTGTGACTCCACTTGGCCCTGCCTAATTAATCCTGTGATACAAACCTTCTGGCTTCAATTTTCACATTTCTGTCTCTTTTTAGAGGTGATAATAAAACTGGAAATGTATGTTGGTTACTGTATGACTCTAACTGTGCCAGATGCACACAAATAAAAACCATATGGAAGAAGACATTCTATCTTCACATTCAGGTGGATCTTTCTTGTGAGGAATTACAAGGAATTCTAACTGGTGTTTTGTGGTAAAAAAATGGAGAGCAAAACAAATGCAGTGATAGATTGTCAAATTGAATGAAATCTGTTGGTTGTTTATTGATTTTCTTTTGCTTAATCTTTATGAAAATAATGTAGCTGGATAAAGATAATAAAAAGGATGCAAAGGATTTTACAAAAGGACCTTTATGTTGTAAAATTGTCTAGTTTCAAAATATATTTCTTTTACTGCAGTAACAGAGGTACTAAAAACAACATACTTGTATATAACAGCCACAACATCTTATGAAACAAATAAAAGCAATATATAATTGTATAGCAAAGCAACATTTTAACAGAGAATGACTAGTGATGTAAATGTCAAAGGATGTAAATGCATTTATCAATATACAGGTTTCACATTTCTGTCAATAAACAATTATAACTGATAATAAACAGTCTTTTGATGTTTCTGACAAGAAACAGAAGGGCCTGCTGTGAGTGTCTTAGCTCTTCTAAATAAATAAATAATTTAGGCAACAAAAAGAAAGCAGGCAGTGTGAAGCCTGATGGATCAGCTAAAGAGATGCACATTTCAATTCATGTTTGTACAGACGCATTATTTAAAATGTATTTGTCTGCTGTAAACCACTCTAAAATACCTTAACAGCTTAAATATCACTATGATTCTCTCCTTCATTCAACCGTTGCTGCATCAACTGTTTGTCAGGGCAAAGGTCAGGATAAATAGTGTTTGACAGTTAATTTTTTTCTTGAAAAATAAAGAAAAGCTTAGACTAATTACAGGCCTTTAATATTCATTCCATTTTCTTTTAAAACTGAAGAGCCGTAGAAAGCAATCATCAATAGATTTTAATTATAGTTGTTAAGGTAAAGAAATAGTGAACTAGTAATCACTGTTCAATTCTTACTGCTTGGTAATTTTCTTTTATTTTTAATGGCTAACTTTTTGATTATAGTCACTTATAAAGTAATGAATGGCAGGACAGGAGGCTGTCTGTCAAATGTGTCAGGTACAGTTTCCCATTATAGTACAATGAGCATAAAACACTATTTCTTAGCACAAAGCAAAAGTGATGGGGCCCTGAAGATACTGTATGTCAAGTACTTGCTGGTTTTAAAGCACTCTACAATATCAATACTATATTTTGTACTTATGAGGTGTATAAAGGGCATGAGACCGAGTATAGGAGTCAGGAGGAGAAGTTTGTTTCTTGGTGCAAAGAGAATTGTCTGCATCTTACCATCTTTTGCCACACCAAAGAGGTCACTATTCAAGGAGTGGATGTAGAGGTGGTTCACTCCTACAGGTACAGTACCTGGTGGTCCACATTTATGACAGGCTGGACTAGTCACAGAACACAGAGCAACTATCTAAGAAAGAGCAGAGCAGACTCTTTTTTCTTAGTAGACTGTGTTCCTTTAATATTGGAAGTAACATCCTTCACATTTTCTACAACTCTGTAATGGTGAATTTCTATGCTATGGTGTGCTGGGCTGGTAAAATCACTTCAAGAGAGGCCCATTTAATGAACAGACTAATTAAGAGGGCAAGCTCAGTTGCACCCTAGATGCCCTGCAGATAGTAGCAAAGGAAAGAACTGAAACAAAACTGAGCGCCATTATGAGCAATGCTTCACATCCTCTCTTTGACACACTAACATTGAGGAATTTCAGCCAATGAATCATTCAGCAAAAGTGTGTCAAGAAACGTGACTGGGGCACCTTTATACCAACAGCAATATGCCTGCATAATGCCTCACTGTGACATTTTAAATCATTATGGTTTGTGACCAGATCATATTGTAGGGGTATATATATATATATATATATATATATATATATATATATATACACAGTATATATATATATATATATATATATATATATACAGTAATAGTGCAAAAGTTTTAGGCAGGTGTGAAAAAATGCTGTAAACAAAGAATGCTTTCAGAAATATAAATAATGATTGATCAATTTACAAAATGCAAAGTGAGCGAACAAAAGAAAAATCTAAATCAAATCAATATTTGGTGTTATTACCTTTTGCCTTCAAACCAGCATCAATTCTTATAGGTACACTTGCACAAAGTCAGGGATTTTGTAGGATTCTAGTCAGGTGTATGATCAACCAGTTATGCGAAACAGGTGCTAATGATCATCAATGTCACACGTAGGTTGAAACACAGTCATTAACTGAAATAGAAACAGCTGTGTAGGAGGCTTAAAACTGGGTGAGGAACAGCCAAACTCTGCTACCAAGGTGAGGTTGTGGAAGACAGTTTCATGTCATGGCAAGATTGAGCACAGCAACAAGACACAAGGTAGTTATACTGCATCAGCAAGGTCTCTCCCAGACAAAGATTTCAAAGCAGACTGGGGTTTCAAGATGTGCTGTTCAAGCTCTTTTGAAGAAGCACAAAGAAACGGGCAACGTTGAGGATCGTTGACGCAGTGGTCGGCCAAGGAAACTTAGTGCAGCAGATGAAAGACACATCAAGCTTATTACTCTTCGAAAACGGAGGATGTCTAGCAGTGCCATCAGCTCAGAACTAGCAGAAACCAGTGGGACCCAGGTACACCCATCTACTGTCCGGAGAAGTCTGGCCAGAAGTGGTCTTCATGGAAGAGTTGCAGCCAAAAAGCCATACCTCCGACGTGGAAACTAGGCCAAGCGACTCAAGTATGCACGAAAACATAGGAACTGGGGTGCAGAAAATTGGCAGCTGGTGGTCTGAACTGATGGGTCAAAATGTGAAATATTTGGCTGTAGCAGAAGGCAGTTTGTTCGTTGAAGGGCTGGAGAGCGGTACAATAATGAGTGTCTGCAGGTAACAGTGAAGCATGGTGGAGGTTCCTTGAATGTTTGGGACTGCATTTCTGCAAATGGAGTTGGAGATTTGGTCAGGATTAATGGTGTTCTCAATGCTGAGAAATACAGGCAGATACTTATCCATCATGCAATACCATCAGGGAGGCGTATGATTGGCCCCATATTTATTCTGTAGCAGGACAACAACCCCAAACATACAGCCAAAGTCATTAAGAACTATCTTCAGCGTAAAAAAGAACAAGAAGTCCTGGAAGTGATGGTATGGCCCCCACAGAGCCCTGATCTCAACATCATCGAGTGTGTCTGGGATTATATGAAGAGACAGAAGGATGTGAGGAAGCCGACATCCACAGAAGATCTGGGGTTAGTTCTCCAAGATGTTTGGAACAACCTACCAGCTGAGTTCCTTCAAAAACTGTGTGCAAGTGTACCTAGAAGAATTGATGCTGTTTTGAAGGCAAAGGGTGGTCACACCAAATATTGATTTGATTTAGATTTCTCTTTTGTTCATTCACTGCATTTTGTTGATTGATGAAAATAAATGATTAACACTTCCATTTTTGAAAGCATTCTTTGTTTACAGCATTTTTTCACACCTGCCTACAACTTTTGCACAGTACTGTATATATATATATATATATATATATATATATATATATATATATATATATATATATATATATATATATATATATATATAGGTATAGAAAAGAATCACCCCTTCAAAATATTCCTGTTTTTTTTGCTTTACAGTCTTAAATGAAAAGACACAAACCCATATTTTTTCCAGCTTTACTTACTCAATGCAATCTATAAAATCCAAGTGAAAGATATCACAGCTACAGTTCAGAAGAATTTTAAAAAATAAAAAACAAGAAATACGGAGATTAATAAAGGATCACCCCCCTCCTAAACAATATTTGTAAACTCAATCAGGTGTACAGTAAGTAACAACCATTTCCATTGCAGACCATGGTTACTGGCTTCCACTTATGATCAATTGTAATCAGTGTGATTAGTGAAGCGCACAGCTGTTCTTGGAGCATTCCCTTGCTTGGTAGTGCAACTGACAGCAAACAACTGACTATGGGTGGCAAGCCACTTTCAAAAGATCTCAGGGATAGAGTTGTGGATAGACAAAAGGCAGGAGATGGATACAAAAAAATCTCAAAGGCTGTATCAATCCCAAGGGGCACAGTAAAGTCCATAATAAAGAAGTGGCAAGTGTTTGGTGCTACTAGGATCCTCCCTGGATCCGGTCGTCAAACTGGAAGGAAGAGCAAGGAGGAAACTGGGAAGAGAGGCTACCAAGAGGCCAATGGTCACTTTGAAGGAGTTACAGGATTTTATGGCATAAAGTGGTCATTGTGTGCATGTGACAACAATTTCACAAGCGCTCCACAATTGTGGCTTGTTTGAGAGGGTCGCAAGGAAAAAGCCACTTCTCAAGAAAGGCCACATTAAGGCTTGTTTGAGCTTTGCCAGAATGCACCTTGAAGATTCTGATGCCAAATGGAAAAATGTCTTATGGTCAGATGAGACCAAAATCGAACTATCTGGCCTCAATACCAAACGGTACACCTGGTGAAAATCCAAAGCAGCTCACCATCCACAACACACCATACCTACAGTAAAGCGTAGAGGTGGTAGCATCCTGTTGTGGGGGTGTTTCTTTGCCACAGGGCCTGGGACTCTCGTTAGGGTAGAAGGAAAAATGGATGGGGCAAAATATTGTCAAATTCTTGAGGAAATCCTGCTACCCTCTGCCAGAAAGTTGAAGATGGACAGAATGTTCACCTTTCAACACGACAATGACCCGAAGCACACAGCAAAATTGGCCACACAGTGGCTGAAGGAGAAAAAAGTGAATGTCCTTGTGTGGCCCAGACAGTGCCCAGACCTAAATCCCACTGAAAATCAGTGAAAAGATTTGAAGAAAGCACTCCACCAACGCTCACCATCCAATTTGACCGAAGTTGAACAGATATTGCTTAATCTAGATGTGCAAAGCTGATAGAGAAGTATCCCAACAGACTCAAGGCTGTCATTAAAGCAAAAGATGGTTTAACAAAATATTGGCATTGGGGGGGTTATCCTTTATTAATCTCAGTAGGTCTTGTTTTTGATTTTTTATAATTTTTCTGAACTGTAGCTATTATATCTTTCACTTGGATGTTATAGGTTGCATTGAGTAAGTACATTTTTTGTGTGTGTTTTCAATTAAGGTTGTAAAGCAAAAAAATGGGAATATTTCGAAGGGGGTGAGTATATAGATAGATACAGTTAGGTCCATAAATATTTGGACAGAGATAACTTTTTTCTAATTTTGGTTCTGTACAATTACCACAATGAATTTTAAATGAAACAACTCAGATGCAGTTGAAGTGCAGACTTTCAGCTTTAATTCAGTGGGGTGAACAAAATGATTGCATAAAAATGTGAGGCAACTAAAGCATTTTTTTAACACAATCCCTTCATTTCAGGGGCTCAAAAGTAATTGGACAAATTAAATAACTGGAAATAAAATGTTCATTTCTATTACTTGGTTGAAAACCCTTTGCTGGCAATGACAGCCTGAAGTCTTGAACTCATGGACATCACCAGATGCTGGGTTTCCTCCTTTTTAATGCTCTGCCAGGCCTTTTCTGCAGCGGCTTTCAGTTACTGTTTGTTTGTGGGCCTTTCTGTCTGAAGTTTAGTCTTCAACAAGTGAAATGCATGCTCAATTGGGTTAAGATCAGGTGACTGACTTGGCCATTCAAGAATTTTCCACTTCTTTGCTTTAATAAACTCCTGAGTTGCTTTGGCTGTATGTTTTGGGTCATTGTCCATCTGTATCATGAAACGCTGCCCAATCAATTTGACTGCATTTAGCTGGATGTGAGCAGACAGTATGTCTCTGAACACTTCAGAATTCATTCAGCTGCTGCTGTCCTGTGTCACATTATCAATAAACACTAGTGTCCCAGTGCCACTGGCAGCCATGCACGCCCAAGCCATCACACTGCCTCCACCATGTTTTACAGATGATGTGGTATGCTTTGGATAATGAGCTGTTCCACGCCTTCTCCATACTTTTTTCTTGCCATCATTCTGGTAGAGGTTGATCTTGGTTTCATCTGTCCAAAGAATGTTTTTCCAGAACTGTGCTGGCTTTTTTAGATCTTCTTTAGCAAAATCCAATCTAGCCTTTCTATTCTTGAGGCTTATGAGTGGCTTGCACCTTGCAGTGTGCCCTCTGTATTTACTTTCATGCAGTCTTCTCTTTATGGTAGACTTGGATATCGATACGCCTACCCACTGGAGAGTGTTGTTCACTTGGTTGGCTGTTGTGAAGGGGTTTCTCTTCATCATGGAAATGATTCTGCGACCATCCACCACTGTTGTCTTCCGTGGATGTCCAGGTCTTTTTGCGTTGCTGAGTTCACCAGTGCTTGCTTTCTTTCTCAGGATGTACCAAACTGTAGATTTTGCCACTCGTAATATTGTAGCAATTTCTCGGATGGGTTTTTTCTGTTTTTGCAGGTTAAGGATGGCTTCTTTCACCTGCATGGAGAGCTCCTTTGACCACATGTTGTCTGTTCACAGCAAAATCTTCCACATTCAAGCACTATACCTCAAATCAATTCAGGCCTTTTATCTGCTTAATTGATAATGACATAACGACGGACTTGCCCACACCTGCCCATGAAATAGCCTTTGAGTCAATTGTCCAATTACTTTTGAGCCCCTGAAATGAAGGGATTGTGTTAAAAAAATGCTTTAGTTGTCTTACATTTTTATGCAATCGTTTTGTTCACCCCACTGAATTAAAGCTGAAAGTCTGCACTTCAACTGCATCTGAGTTGTTTCATTTAAAATTCATTGTGGTAATGTACAAAACCAAACTTAGAAAAAAGTTGTCTCTGTCCAAATATTTATGGACCTAACTGTAGATAGATAGATAGATAGATAGATAGATAGATAGATAGATAGATAGATAGATAGATAGATAGATAGATAGATAGATAGATAGATAGATAGATAGATAGATAGATAGATAGATAGATAGATAGATAGATAGATAGATAGATTTATCTACCTATTTATGTATTTTTATTGAAAGAACTCTTGTATAAAGCCAAATGTCTCCCTGGGGACAAATAAAGTTCTGTCTACCAATTTGAAACAGGAAATTATTACCAATTGCAGGGAGGTCATCAGGAATAAACTGCCAGAGTCATGTACCTGAAGCTGAAAGATTCATTATTATTAAACAGTACTTACATAAAAGCCCGCCAGCTATAACAAGCTAAGGGAAACAGAAAGACACAGTCAGGGAGTGACATATTTAAATGAAACCACTCCATAACACCAATCTCTGGAACTCAAATGAATGAATGAAGCACAAGTCCAAAAATCAAACATCCACATCTAGAGAAGTCAGTTGTGTTGGTTTGGGCTCAGCATACTATGAGCAGACCAAGGAGCAGATCCAGGTCATACTGGAAGGAATTATATATCTAACTGTTCTGGTAATGCCCAGGTAGTCCTCCAAAGGGCTGTGGATGTGGAAACCTAGTATCCTCAATTCAGCATGATGCTGTTGCAATCTTCACAAGAAAGAGTAGAATATAAATGATGATGATGATGATAAAATAGTTTGGTTAAGTTGTACGGATTTAACAGCTCAAAATTTCGATCTGCAATGGAGAAAGAAAACTATTCAATTCAATTTATTGATCAATATTGGAAACCTTTCACTTAAGGGGTAAAATTGCATTTAAAAGTTACCACTGAAAAGAATAAAATCCATTTTTATCCAAAGATTGATAATTGAAAAAAGGGAATCTGAAAAAAAATCTATTCATTTATTGATTGTTTTGTTTTATGATGTTTGCATTTACTGTTCATTGTAGTTTTTTTCTTTTTGTATTGTAACGGTCTTTCTTTTTTAAAGCTTTGTTTTATAGTTATTGTTAAAATGATCAGGTATATATATATTTGGGGTGGGGAAAGTAGGTTTACAGTTGTGAGTACATGGGTGAGGCTGGCAATTTGAGCACTTATGACATTGTGGCATTCTTTTGAGTTTCTAAAGTTAATAAAGCTATTGTAATAGTCACAACCTGCATGTCTTTTTCCATCTGAACAACTGTATACCTACTTTTGCCCACCCCTCTGTATGTACAGGTATGTATGTATAACAAAAATTAGCTTTTTAAAATTTTATTGTATTATTCAGTTTATATTTTTTATCTTATGGTATATCTTGTTTGCTGTGCAAGGTGTGTGCTAAGGTTTGAGCTATGAAGAAAGAATGAAGGATTTAACCTTTTCAGCTGATGTAAATTAAGAGTAATTAGTTTCATATTTTTTATTAATTATGAAAGGAATTAATATGGTGGATTCCAGATGTTATTTTTAAAATTTTTTAAATTCTTCGACATGGGGATACAAATGGAAACTTGCCTATAGGTTTATAAGGGTAGATTTCCCATAAAGGATAGTATTTGTTTTCTTCACACAGAGAGTCATAAATACATGAAATAAATTACCAAGTAGAGTGATAGAGAGTAGGATTTTAGGGATTTTCAAAAGCCATCTTGATGTAATTTTGGAAAAATTAAGATTGGAAAGCACTGAATGGTCTGTTTTCCTCAAAACTGTTCTAATTTTATAAAGTGACACAGTAAACAAAATTCAAATGTTCCTGATTCCACACACATTTTTGTTCCATGTTTATAATGAGTGATGGTTACAGTTTTAAAGTTTATAGAGAGGCAAAGCAGCTATAGTACAATCACTAAGGTTATTTATTTGCTGGGTCAGTTTATAGCTGCTAAAGTAACATACTGTATACTGTATAACTTAAAGTTGAAGAGGAGTGCCCTGTGAAAACCCTTGAAGGCAGAGGGAAAATTTATAAGCTCCACACATAAAGGTAAAAGGTATAGGAAATAAACACATATTTTCCACCTTGCTCACCTTGTTGTGAAAGCAATAACACACTTTCTTGCAGTGTTTGTCTGTACACCACAGGTAGATTTTATTCTGTGTAGCATTGGCATGGGAAAATAAAATAATGTCTTTATACACATAAAAACGTACACATGGGATATCAAAGTTGTCTTAAAAAAGGACTTGTTCTTGGTTATTTTTGTTTTCTTCTCATTTTTCATAAATTAAATTGGTCCCTTGCTTCTATACAATTCCCAAGACAATTTGCAAAGAGTGAAGAAACGTGGTTGTAACTGCAATTTACACCCATGAATGCTCATCGTCACTCAGTTTTTTTTAATATGTAATTTCCTAAGAAAGAGAAAAATCTTAATTGACTATCAGTTTTTGTTGTTTATTTATTACAATGCAATTTTTGGGGACTGGAATGAAATGGAAGATGGAACTTAAAAAGAATTCAAATGTAGACTCAAAGGCATCAGTCCTGGGTCAGTCTGCACTGGTAGAGCCCCCAGTCCTGGCACCTGCCAGAAAAAAGAAACTTTCCAATAATACTTATAAAGTATGATATGGACACTCCTATCATTGTACTTATAAAGTACCTTTGTAAAGACCATTTTCAACAATGAAAATGTGATCAGACTTGTAGAACCGAAAATCAGACACACTGCAGTATTTATCAACAAATAAAATATCTAGTAATATAATTCCCTTTTTAATTTACATGTTCTGACAATAAAATGAATTCTATTTATATGTAAAAAATTGAGAGAATTATTTCTAATTACCAACAAAAAATCTTTCACTGAGAAGACTTGCTCTCTTTCGTCACCCAAAACTGTTTGCTGTTGTTATCACTGCAGTCTTCTTCTTTCAGCTGCTCCTGTTATGGATTGCCACAGCAGATCATTATCTTCCATATCTTCCTGTCCTCTGCATCTTGCTCTGTCACACCCATCACCTGCATGTCCCCTCTCACCACATCCATACTGTAAATCTTCTCTTAGGCCTTCCTCTTTTCCTTTTGCCTGGCTCTATCTTTAACATCCTTTTCCAAATATACACAGCATCTCTGCACATGTCCAAACCAATGTAATCTCGTCTCTCTGACTTTGTCTCCCATTTGTCCAACATGAGCTGATCCTGTAATGTACTCATTTCTAATCCTGTCCATCCTCATCACACCCAATGCATATCTTAACATCTTTACCTCTGCCACCTCCAGCTCTGTCTCCTGCTTTCTGGTCAGTGCCACCATCTCTAACCCATATAACAAAGCTGGTCTCACAACCGTCCTGTAGATCTTCCCTTTCACTCTTGCTGATAACTGTCTGTCTCACTCCTGACACTCTTCTCCACCCACTTCACCCTGCCTGCACTCTCTCCTTCACCTCTCTTCCACAATCCCCGTTACTCTGTACTGTTGATCCCAAGTGTTTAAACTCATTCACCTCTGCCAACTTTACTCCTTGTATCCTCACCATTCCACTGACCTCCCTCTCATTTACACACATGTATTCCATCTTGTTCCTACTGCCCTTCATTCCTCTCCTCTCTAGAGCATATCTCCACCTCTCCAGGGTCTCCTCAGCCTGCTCCCTACTATCGCTACAGATCACAATGTCATCAGCAAACATCATAGTCCAAGGGGACTCCTGTCTAATCTTGTCTGTCAACCTGTCCATCACCACTGCAAACAAAGGGCTCAGAGCCAATCCCTGATGTAATTCCACCTCCACGTTTGTCATGTTTGTTGGGATGGGTAAAGTGCTTAATTATTGACTATTTCCATTTTGTGGGCTGTTGTTGTGATATGCATGCTTTGTAATGTTTGTCCTTCCTGAGCCGCATTAGAGTGGTGCGTTCCCAATGTAGGTACTGTATCTGCCACAAACACATACAGCGAAGTTCATCCTGCCTGTTTAATGCTATGGTAGCATAGCCGGTAAGTTTATATTTGTAAAATGTTACCATTCTGTACTGCTACTTATAGTTTAAATCTGTTATCAAACTGTTTGTTATTTGCATGCTAAATATTATATTTCTTTACTTGTAGTTTCACACCTGCTCTTTATTAATAAACTGGAGATTTGTACACCTCGTGTCAAGTCAGTCTCTGAGTCGTCATATTGATAAAGGGAGGAGTTTAGCTGCCTGAATATCTATTACAACGTAATAGTGAGATCAGAACAACGTTGAACAAATCCGTCACTACTACCGCAGACCTCACCACTGTCACACTTCCCTCGTACATATCCTGTACAACTCTTACGTACTTCTCTGCCACTCCCGACTTGCTCATACAATACCACAGCTCCTCTCTAGGCACCCTGTCATATGCTTTCTCCAGGTCCACAAAGACACAATGCAACTCCTTCTGGCCTTCTCTATACCTCTCCATCAACACCCTCAGAGAAAACATTGCATCTGTTGTGCTCCTTCTTGGCATGAAAAAATACTGCTGCTCACTAATCATCACCTCCCTTTTTAACCTAGCTTCCACTACTCTTTCCCATAACTTCATGCTGTGGCTCATCAATTTTATCCCCCTGTAGTTACTACAGCTCTGCACATCCCCCTTATTCTTAAAAATCGGTACCAGTCCACTTCTTCTTCACTCCTCGGGCATCCTCTCACTTTCCAAGATTCCATTAAACAATCTGATTAAAAACTCCACTGCCATCTCTCCTAAACACCTCCATGCTTCCACAGGTATGTCATCTGGACCAATGGCCATTCCATTCTTCATCCTCTTCATAGCTGTCCTTACTTCCTCCTTGCTAATCCATTGCACTTCCTGATTCACTATCTCTACATCATCTAACCTTCTCTCTCTCTCATTCTCTTCATTCATCAGTCCTCTCAAAGTACCCTTTCCACCTTCTCAACACACCCTCCTCGCTTGTGAGTATGTTTCCATCTTTATCCTTTATTACCCTAACCTGCTGCACGTCTTTCCCAGCTCGGTCCCTCTGTCTAGCCAATTGGTACAGATCCTTTTCTCTCTCCTTAGTGTCCAACCTCTCATACAACTCATCATACACTTTTTCTTTAGCCTTCACCACCTCTCTCTTCACCTTGCACCTTATCTCCTTGTATCCTCTCTGACTATCCCACTTCTTCTTCACTATCCTCTTCCTCTGTATACTCTCCTGTACTTCCCCATTCCACCACCAGTTTTCCTTATCCTCCTTCCTCTGTTCAGATGTCATGTCGCGCACCCTTCTTGCTGTCACCCTTACTACTTCTGCTGTAGTTACCCAGCTGTCTGGTAACTCTTCATTGCCACCCAGTGCCTGTCTCACCTCCTGCCTAAACTCAACCTTGCAGTCTTCCTTTTTCAACTTCCACAATTTGATCCTTGGCGCTGCCCTCACTCTCCTCCTCTTCTTGATCTCCAACGTCCTCCTACAGACCACCATCCTATGCTAACTACACTTTCCCATGCCACCACTTTGCAGTCTTTAATCTCTTTCAGATTGACTTCTGCATAGAACATAATCTACCTGTGTGCATCTTCCTCCACTCTTGCTTGTCACCCTATGTTCCTCCCCTCTTCTTAAAATACATATTTACCACAGCCAGGCCCATGCTTTTCACAAAATCCACTATCATCTGACCTTATTCATTCCTCTCCTTGACACCATACCTAGCCATCACCTCCTCATCTCCTCTGTTCCATTCACCAACATGTCAATTGAAATCTGCTCCAATCACCACTTTCTGTCCCTTGGGTACACTGTCCATCACTTCATCCAACTCACACCAGAAATCTTCTTTCTCATCCATCACACACCCAACTTGTGGGGCATATGCACTAACAGTATTCATCATCACACCTCTAATTTCCAGCTTCATTATCATCACTCTGTCTGACACTCTTGACATACTGTTCCTTCAGAATAACCCCTACCCCAATTTCTCCTCCCATCCACACCGTGATAGAATAATTTGAATCCACCTCCGATCCACCTGGCCTTACTCCCCTTCCATTTAGTCTCTTGCACGCACAATATATCATCATTCCTTCTCTCCATCATATCTGCTAACTCTCTCCCCTTACCAGTCATACTGCCAACATTCAAAGTTCCTACCTTCAGTTCCACTCTCTTTACCTTCCTCCGGACACGTCTCCCCACTCTTCTTGTCCTTCTTTGGATAACAGTAGCCCAATTTCTGCCAGCACCCTGTTGGCTAACAGTACTAGTGGCGGTCGTTGTTAACCCGGGACTTATTATCACTGCACTAACAGGTAATAAATACAATTCCATATGTTTAAAAAGAAAATATGTTCTTTCCAAATGCTGATAATGTTGAGTATCAAGTCAGCCCTTTTCATTTTCAAGAGGAGGCACCCCTCAGTCCTCGCACTGTTTGCCATAGACTGGTTTTCTTTTTATTTGCACAAGTAGAAAGATCCTTGTTCTTGTTCTTATTAAAGAACAAAAAACAGGTTGCTTGTTTGCCACCTTCCCTTCCTCAATAGGCAATGTTTAGTTTCTAAAATAGTGTGCTTTATGGGAAAATTATGCATGTATAGGTACCTGGTAAGTACATATAGTCCCAAAAATGTTTTCTGTAAAACAGCTATTTCTGTTGGTAGTTTAACATGATTACTGTTGTTAACTTATTACAACAATGATAATGATGATAATGTACTGTGTGAGTGAGCATACGATCAGTCGACTGACAGGTGCTACAGGCAGCTACATTACGTTGTATTTCTACAGTTCTGAGTCTATAACATATCTGGCTGATGGTTTAAGTATATTGCATGTATGTACAGTATATTGTACCTTTTGATGGTGCTAATGGTTGCTTGTTAACACTATTATAAAAATACCAAGCAAATGTAGCTCTTTTCTTACATTATTATAATTGTTTTTTAAAAGAATAAATAAAAAGGTAAAATATCCATCCATTATCCAACCCACTATATCCTAACTACAGGGTCACAGGGGTCTGCTGGAGCCAATCCCAGCCAACACAGGGCACAAGGCAGGAAACAAACCCTGGGCAGGGCGCCAGCCCACCGCAGGGTGCACACACACACACACACACGCACACACGCACAAACACACACACACCAAGCACACACTAGAGACAATTTAGAAATCGCCAATGCACCTAACCTACATGTCTTTGGACTGCGGGAGGGAACTGGAGTACCCAGGGGATACCCACGCAGACATGGGGAGAACATGCAAACTCCACGCAGGGAGGACCCAGGAAGCGAACCCAGGTCTCCTAACTATACATAATTAAATTCATCCATCCATCATCTAACCCCGCTTATTCGGAGCAGGATAGCGATATAGTTGAAGTTTAGACCAGCAAGCACTGAACTCAAGAAAGGAGCAATGTTTGGACAGCGCAAAGACACATACACACTCAAACATATCAGGGGCCAATTTACATTTGCCGATCTACCCCTTCTCTGTCTAAACATACAAACATTTAAACAAACATACTTTTAGTGCTTAATTGCAAACAGTTTCAATTTATTATGAGAAAAACCATAAACACACACTGTAGGAAGGAGGACTCCAAACAGACAGTGAGAGTCCTAGGATTTAACTGGTGATGTATGATGAAGCAGCTTTAACCTCTCAGATATAATGCTGACAGACAAAAATGTAATTTACTAATGTTAATGAGCAAAACAATGACATTGCAGGTAACACTGCTGTATAAAAAAGTACTTGAAATCTGCTTCTGCTTTTGGATGAATTGCCTTTTGTGTTGAGTTTGGATGTTTCTTCCAGTGTTCAATCAACATTTAGTCCCACAGTCAAAAGATATGGTTGGCATTTGATGGGCAACTCTGAGTTAATGGGGTATGAATACTTGTGGATTTCTTAGCCCAGAAGTGGATTGGTGTCCCCATACATAACTGGTCCCTGTCATTGTTCTGTTTGCTCCTGGGATCTGTGCTTCCATGATTCAAACAGAAAAATGTAGTATAGAAAATGTTTCAATGGATGCATAATATATACTTTACCTTACTCCAGATTTTTCAAGGTTTCTGTAACTAATGGCAGCATTTCCAGAAATACCTTAAAGAACTGATTGTTTTCCTTTCATGACATCTATTTACTGCATAGCAATTAATTCTGCTCAAGTTTTTTGCTATTGTGTAATCAATTTTATCAAATTACCATGCTCTGCAATTTATCACAGATGTGTAAGACTGTGTAGCATTCAATATGTCTGTAAATTTTAGACATTTACCAAGAGCATTAAAACATGGCTTTTATTTTAAAAATATTTAAAGTAGCTCTAATTATGCATTGTAAAGTACAGTATAGTACTATACAGGCAAAAACAGGAAAAAGGCCTAATCCCTCTGCATTACAGGATGCTGGGACTTTCATTATTGCGCTTTAGACTAACTTAAAATAAGTACAAAAAGTAAAATAAAATTTAACTGTATAATTAATCATTTTATTATTTAAAAAAATTAATATATACAGTTACTCCAGAACACAAACAATCAAAATTTGTAATCAAATTGTCACTACAAAGTTGTATGTATAGAATATGTAAAAACATTGTTTTTCTTGAAATGTTTTTTCTGGGATTATTTATTTATTTTTTATTTGAAATTTTGTAAATCAACCTGTTAGCCTCCTGAAGGTAGGATTTTAAATAACATCAAAAGGTTTGCACAATTTTTTCAATAATATTGTCTATTGTTGTAGAGAACATATCAGCTTTTAACCAGACTTCCAAAACTGTAATTGATATGTAGTTTCAAAATCAAACTTTCACAAATTCATTATGCTACCAGTTATGATAAGTTGTATATTCAAAATATATACATACATACACACATGCATACATACATACATACATACATACATACATACATACATACATACATACATACATACATACATACATACATACATACATACAAATTCACACCATTGGACCAATCACTGTCAAATGTGCACACCTCCCTCATTTCAACAAGGGAAGACTGGACACTCTGTCCCAACCCAAATTTTGGACCCGATATATATCAATATTTGGGGGCAAAAACTGTAGCTATGTTACCATTCATTAAATTACTGTGCTGGGAGAGGAGTTCATGCAATTAAAGGGTTCAGCAAAAACAATTGACAGGCCAAATGAACAGCACCACTGACTAATACTGTGGACAGACGAGTGAAGATGAGGCGGTGTCCTGGACAATAAAAAAGAGATGGAATCACATTTGTAATGGGAAGTGAGGTGTCAAATGGAAGGAGAAAGGTTGGTAAAGCTTAAGGACTACATGTTTAGCAAGAGTACTTTAAAGCTTGAGTGTGGATGGAAGAAGCTGTGGCTGTGAGCCTTGGTGTTGCTTCAGTAGCAGTAAAAAAGAAGGTAAGGAGAAGCAGAAGAAAGAGTGGTATATTCAGATCCAACACAAAAAGGGACCAGTGGCATCTGTTTTAACTTTACAGGTCCACTCTGAGCTTCTCCATTGAAATATATATTTAGAGTTTGAAAAGTGACAGTTGCCCACCTTATATTTTGCTATTCCCTGACAACACGTCTTGAACTCAGGCATTTCTACTGACACTTACAATTTTTTACTAACTCTGTTAAAGCAAAATTTACAAAAAGTTTTAAACTAGCATGATTCTGTGCATCCCTAACACCATCATAAGCAATTGAAAAAATTCCTTTGGCACCATAAGAACTATGCATGTTTTTTTATCTGTTTGTATCCATTGCATAAACTTTAGCTCTTTAATCCAAGCTGTTTGCAAAGAGCAATGCCTAACTTTCTGTGGCCAGTCGTCATTGCCTTTGTTCATAGTGTTTTGCTGTGCTCACATAAACTGATTTGTTATAATGTAAGCAGTAAGCACATACATTTACATCTTGGCTGTGCATGGATTGTTCTGATATTTAATTGACAGGCATATAACACCAACTGTGTTCGTGAATTACATGGAGATTGATTTGTAGTGTTGCTGTCTTTAATGTAATTTTATTCTTTTTTTTTATGGGCAGTCAAATGTACAAATGTATTTACAGAATTACCAAGGGCTTCAGTTTTACAATTGTACATATTTTTCGTTGACTGTCAATAAATTTATGGATGTTTGGTAGACTTTATCCCATCCCTTGGTATTAGGCAAGTAGTGATAACCCCATTTTTGTTAGACATGACAAAAGATTTTGTGGCCAAAGCCAGCGAAGCAGCTATCCTTTTTATCTTTATCTATTTTGTTGAATATGCAGCGTCCTTGAAACAGTTGTTAGTACCAGGGCTGGCTTGTTAAATAATGCTGTCTTAAGCAAGGCATATTTTATGCCTGAAGTAGTCTTACTAGGCATAAGCTGATAAACTTTAACCATATTCAATACAGGCTTCTTTATACAGTACTCCCATGGTACCATACATCCTCCTAAAAGCAGACCCAATAATCAGTAAAAAGTATTTTTGGAAGAAGTATGAAAAAATAAAAAGGATTAGCTTAACAACAATAGTCTACACAAAATAGGCAAGATAAAACAACAAAAATCTATAACTTCCTCACACTTCTGTTTGACACAAACATATATTTTTATTGAGTTTTGGTGATTGTGAAATTGAATAACAAACAAAACACAGCTGTTTCACTCATCCTGCATGCTTTTCTATGTACCGTGACATTTTCAAAGGCACCTATCATTTTTAACTAAACAAGCGCAATGCACTAATACTCCCTTTCATTGGAATTACAGACCAGGGGCCTCATGTATAAACGGTGCGTATGCACAGAAATGTTGCATACGAACGTTTCCACGCTCAAATCGCGATGTATAAAACCTAAACTTGGCGTAAAGCCACGCACATTTCCACGGTACCTGATGCCCTGGCGTACGCAATTTCTGCGCTCGGTTTTGCAGACTGGCGGCACACAGCGTCAAAGCAGTGCTACTGTTCCTGTGTGATCACCCTTTCTTTCTTAGACCCACATTCCTGACGCGGCTTTATAAATACACTGAAATTAACTGCATATTGTTTATTAGTGTAATGCATCTGATTGTAATTGACCTGTAGCAATATAATGGTCCAGGTATTAGCCATAGTATGCCAAATACCATAACTGCTTTAGCGTTGTTACACTCACTGCATCTTCTTCTTCTTTCAGCTGCTCCCGTTAAGAGTTGCCACAGCGGATCATCTTTTTCCATATTACTCTCACTGCACCACTCGGAGTATTTATATCACTGTATCTGAGTGTGAATCACAGCAGCAGCTGATTGGAAAGAGAATTATTGGTATACAGTTTCAAGCACACGCTGCCTCAGAAACCCGGCAAAACGCGTCAAAGCCTTTCCTGTACGGACCTTGCATTTCAGAAACCGTTTCATCCCAAGAACTATAAACGCACTCAATCAGTCCATCAAGTGCTCCTTGTAGAACTGTTTGTACTTATAAGTACAATTACCGGTACCCTACTGTAAACTTGCACTACGGTTATAATATTGCACAACCTGCGCCACTTTATAAAGCGTGTATGATGACGATATAATTTTTAAGATGAAATGCAGCAAAATATGTTGCTTATAGTATACAGATAAAACTTTAACTTTATTTAAATAATCTGTATTGTTAATAACTAAACATGTGAGGACACGGTGCCGCAGCGTATAGCTAGTTCACGGATAGCTCCTGCCTTGCGCTGTATTATTGCGCTGACGCGACACTGGAAGGATAGATGGATAGAATAATTAAACATGTACTATGAAGATATTTCAATGTTTCTTAAAAGTTTTGAAGAATTGGCGTTCTAAGCTTACAGATGGCTTAACGTCTATTGCAGAGCTGATTGTGTGGCGATTGGGTATTTGGAGAAAGAAAAGTAAGGACAGGAATTGGAGGTTAGTACGTTTGAAAGAGACAGTACTTCTGTAATAAATTATTTCATCGAAGGTCGCACATGGCGCAGCAAGCCTCTTGCAAAGATATGAACAATCACTGCGCCACCGTGTTCCCATGTTTAATAACATGCTTTCATTCCTATCATCATGAAAAAGATATCATGTATACATCTCAGTATTTTAATTATTCAGAGAGCTGTAATATCACGAATGCAATGGATTATGTGTCCTGTCGGAGAAAGAAAAAGAACAGAAGCATGTAGTGATTCACACACATAGAGCACATAGAAGATCAAATACAGAACAAAGCATTTAACGTGCTACTTGAGAAACTAGTAAAATAAACGATTTTAAGATGAAGTTTATGATGTTCTACTTTAATGACAAAATAAACTACATGATTAAAGTGGAAATTTCGAGATTAAAGTTGACATTTCGTGCTTTTTTCCCACTGTGTGCCTATTTTTTTTCTCTGTACCCTAATAAGCTTTCATATGACACTCAGATGGTCCGCTACGAGTCGCCTTTTCATGCCGACTTTGATGTGATGTGACAACTTCTTTTTTATTTCGGGCACTGTGCGACTTTGTGAACTTGAACTTTCGAGTTTCTCCGACACTATGTCACTCGATCAACTTTCTTTTGTTGATTATACCACTGTTTAAACCAACAAATAGTACGTTTTTCCTTTGCCTCCACTTGGTATTCACTGAAATTTTTATATTTTCCCCTGTGCTTTTCCCATTGTCTTTTCACAGAAGGCTATTTATATAGATTTGCATATTCAAAATGGCATAATTCTGGGAGGAGTTGGGGTGGGACAGAAGGCGCGTGCACGTACGTTACTTTTCACGCTGATCGGGATTTATGTAGTGGAAGAACGTGAAAATTTGCGTGCACACAGATTCCTGCATCTGGATTTTTCTATGCGTACGCACATTCCCACTTTTGTGCTTACGCCATGTTATAGTGTGAGTTCTACGCACGGCGTTATACATGAGGCCCCAGTAATTTGCATGGGCAGTGATGCATGAAGGTGGTTTATGAGTTGCCATTGTGATGGTATGAGACTTCTTGTACCCCTGACTTCAGACACAACTAATGAGGTCCAAAGAAATGATTTTCTACTCTTTTTTCATTGCACCACAGTACAATCTAACACCCTTACACCTTTTCCTTCTTCTCTTCCTCCAGCCCAGGAGCCTTTCTCCTTTCTACTACCCAACTCAAAGTTCAACTGTCTGAGAAGGAGAGGCTTCTTTTAAAGCTAGACCCAGGAGTACTTATGGCACATTAGAACTATAGTCCAGAAGTGCTTCCAGTTTATATGGATGAGAGGAAGAAAGTTGCCAAACAAGGGCTCCCACAAGTGGCTCCATAGAGCCATGGCAAGGCTGCCCATGTCGACTACAATTCCAATGCAGCGCCATGGGATTCCAAACCACAGCAACACCAGAGGTATGCTGCCGCTCAGCATACTGGGAGAACAAATTTCACCAGCAGGAGGTCCCCCACTGCCACAGTGCAACGTTGCAATCAGGACAGAGAATCGTGCATTTTGTAGTACTTTTCTTATATTTATTTTGTTGCTTGCACTTCAGAAGGTAGATTGTCAGTACCTGCCTGCAAACTAGTGCAGTACAAGGTTTAGTGATTTCCACATTGCTACAGACACCACAACATTAACAGTTACCACACTGTGAACAGTACTTATTTGGCAAACATCTTGCTTGTCCTTACACTCAATTGCAATTATTTTGCCTTTACAGCCACTGTCCTACCACACCAAAGCTTCACGCAACCAAATTCATTGACCATATCATGGCAGTTTGATTGTACAGTGCCATATCATACATTAGTTTCACTTTCCGTGTCATCGTCTGATGACCAGCTTACATAGTCATCACTGTCACTTGGTTCAACTAATGATTCAGTGTCAGTTTTTTCTAAAAGTCAATTTACAGCATTTATTTACATTAATTATTTGCAGCATGATGTTATCTTATCCACTAGATATTAGCAGAAAACTGTCCCGAGCATATGGACTTTAAAATGTGAAAGGGATCATTACACATCACCCTGAGTCTGACTCATGGTTAACCATACTTGCATAGCATTCCAAGTCTGAGTCATGCTTAGGGTTAACACCAAAATCTATTCAAATGTTTTTGACTCAAGTGTGCTACAAAAATGGAAGAAAGACTTATTGGGGGAAACATCATGTTTCTTATTTCAGGAAAAGTAATTCAGAAGCAAAAAAACTTAACTTAATTGTTGACTAGTTACTGCAGTGAAATTACAGTTGCTCTTCTTGAGTCAGAGAGAGACATCTGAGCTATGAAGAATGTGTTAAAGGGCCTTGTTCAAGAACAGTCTGTGCCATAAAAATGGTGAAACAAACAAAGTAAAGTTAGAAGGCACAGAGAAGATGTGCCAGGCAAAAACACAGGGAGCTGTCTTTAGCTTGATTTTTTTCCATTCGTGAATATTGTAATATTAGGGAGGAAAATCTGAAGACACGTCTAGTGCTGTTGACAGGGTGTGAGACAGCTCTGATGATGGCACAACTTCCAGATGGATTTTCAGAGAAAAATAAATATTTTAAAGACACAAGACTGTACCTGGAAAGTTTTGCTGCGGTTAGGAACACTGCTTAAAATATGGCAACAAATCTGGAATGAGATCTGTTTTCACGTTTTTATCCAACAGACGCAAAACTGAAAAAGAAGTTAACTGCCCTGGGTAGCGGATGAGAGAGTATAAAGGACCACTTTGAGACAAGTCGTTGGGACTACAGGGGAATCAAAGATGCCCAGAAAATAATTTGGCTTCTTCTGTATTAACAGTGATCACTTAGTACACCTAGGGAACACATGTTGCAGAACCTCTGACCCAAAAACATATCCTTGTTATAAGAGAGACAAGCAGCTGCAGTGAATGCAACTCAATGCAGTGAAATGGAACTCACATCAATTCCTTCTCTTGAATAGACAAAGGACATGCAACAAGCATTGAAAAAGGGTACGCTTGTGCCTTGGAGAGGATGTCACAGATGGGCAAGATGGATGTGAACCCCTGAATCTAGAAGTAAAACCAATGAATTGTGAAGTGACATTTGTCAATGAGAGGCACAAAAGACAATAGTTTTGGACTCCACCCTTCTTACTATGTGATCTGGAAACATTAATCTTCTACAAGAGATCCTTTGCATGCCCAACAGCATATTGACTAATTATAAACATGGCACCATCCCTAGTAGTTTATTACTATTAGCACTGGCAAAGGCTCAGTTAATTCCCCATAACAAATATTTAATATGAAAACTTAACACAATTACATCATATAATCAAAATTTTATTAACATTGTCAATAAACTGTCTAACCACCACAGTGTATGTGTACTATTATAACATAATTTTCTTCTCAAAATCATTATTACTCTCTCATTACTGAAATCTTAACTAAAACAGCTGGACAGTACTCTAGTGCAGGGCATGAGGGTTCAACATATTTATTCAAGGGTACTACAATCACATAAAAATGCAAACTACTTAAATGAAGTATGCTTCAGTGGAATTTATACATTTCTAAGTAACATTTACTTTATTTTCAAAACTCCTATTTTCTCTTTTTCCAAATACACAGATTATTTTTTCCATCTTTATAAATGCTGGTTACTGGCTAATGTTATAAGGTCTCACTCTTAAAAGTAGCCAGTGTTTTAGCAGTCCGGTTATAAATAATAAACACGTAACCTGCATTGGAAAGAAAATACATAAAATAACTTACATATTCAAGTGCATTTGGAGGAAGTGTACATATGAACTTACTTATGGCAAGAAATGCAGGTATATAGAAAGAGAGTCAGTGCTGAACATTCGACGTGTTATTCAAAGGCTCATCTGGGCTCCACAGCTCCCTCTCACAATTCAGGCACACATAATAACAAATCCTAAGAAGACTAAGAAGTCACTTTTAATGACTTTTATTACTGTGACATATGAGGGTTGCACCTTAAGGTAGTTGGGTTGCACGGTAGCACAATGGTAGCGCTGCTGCCTCCCAGTAAGGAAGCCATGGTTCAGGACTTGGGTCCTCCCTGTATCAATTTTGCATGTTCTCTCCAAATCTCCCTGGGTGTGTTCTGCTTTCCTCCCAGGATCCAAAGATATGCAGGTAATGTGAATTGGTGATTCTAAATTGGTCCTAGTGTGTGTTTGGAGCATGTATGTTCGCTCTGAGATGGACTAGCACCCCGTCCAGGGTTTGTTCCTGCCTTACGCCCTATGCTAACTAGGATAGGCTCCAGCAGACCCCAACAACTGTGTTCAGGATAAGCGGGTTGGAAAATGACACGACTTTAAGGCAGTTAATGTGACATCTCCCTGAATACAATTTGTAAGAAAGTTTGCTTTCCCTGGAACTAAAGCCTGCCTACAAAGCAAAATTGCATTTTTTTTGCTATATATGTTACACTCTCTCCCTCAGCTTTGTCCACTTTGTTTAATAAATTGACCCTATTTTATAGGGTATTTCTAGGGTTTGATAGTATCAGGGTCTTAGCCAAGTAAGCACCCACCAAGGGTGTCTGCGGCATACTTTTCTGAGTTTTTGCTGTCACATGTGACCTTAAATCAGTACTCAAAGCGGAACCAATGTGCTGTCGGTACTCTATGTTCGATTAGCGTGTAGTTTCTTTCTGAGTTATCACTGACAGACGTAGAGAGAAGCACTGAGGGAAGTCTGTCTTGGAGATTCAGCAGTCTGACCGAGAGGCTGCAAATGAATAAACAATATACTGAGTCTTGAGTTTGTGTCTTTTTTATGAAGACCATGGAGAGGCTGCTGCTTCACCACCTGAGGCCACAGGTCCAACACGCCCTCGATCCTCTGCAGTTCGCATACCAGGAGAAGGTGGGAGCGGAGAATGCCATCATCTATATGCTACACTGATCCCTCTCCCACTTGGACAGAGGCAGTGGTGTTGTAAGAATTATGTTTCTAGACTTGTCTAGCGCCTTCAACACCATCCAACCTCTGCTCCTTAGGGACAAGCTGACAGAGATGGGAGTAGATTCATACCTAGTGGCATGGATCGTGGCATGGATCATGGATCATGGAAGAGTGACGGGCGCTCAGCAGGCTCCTATAAATTATGGAGAATCCACTGCATCCACTAAACAGTGTCATCTCCAGACAGAGGAGCAGCTTCAGCGACAGACTGCTGTCAATGTCCTGCTCCACTGACAGACTGAGAGATCGTTCCTCCCCCAAAATATGCGACTCTTCAAATCCACCCGGTGGTGTAAACGTTAACATTATTCAAAGTTATTGTCGGTTTTTTCCTGCATTTTTATTACTGTTTTAATTTAATATTGTTTTTTGTATCAGTATGCTGCTGGAGTATGTGAATTTCCCCTTGTGATAATAAAGTATCTATCTATCTATCTATCTATCTATCTATCTATCTATCTATCTATCTATCTATCTATCTATGCTATCTATCTATCTATCTATCTATCTATCTATCTATCTATCTATCTATCTATACCTATAGAGACATTGCAGCAGTGTGTGCTATGTAACCAATATAAACCCATGTCCTTAAACATAATAATGGAGTATTTCAACCACCCCTTTATCCACAAATATTCTTTATCAATAGTTGAATAATTACAATTTCTAGCCAATAATGTACGGGTAAATTACATGAACAGGTATGCCTGTTGGTTGAAAACCTGAAACAAATAGCCCCCAGATGGAAAGCGCTGGCATCTGCCTGCAATATTAAATTCTCTTAGCTTCTGTGTATGGGTTAAGAAGACAAGGCTTTTTTTTAATCCAGAAATTTTTTTCACAAGCATCAGTCCAAACAATAGAGCAATTTTAGTCCATTTGTGAAATCAGGTAAAGAGACAGCACAATAAGATATCAATTATCTTTATTCACCAGCCAATCCTAAGAAAACATGAACCTGATTCTGTGTTTCCAGGCAAGAACGTATGAGTATCTCATCAGTTTTTTTATCCATTTGTGGCTTGATTATAACCAAGGTAATGCGTTTTGACATAAAGAACCTAGTTTACATTTTTTTGGATTAGCAGCTGACTAGAAAATGGAATTTATCATCTCTATCTGGAAAGGGAAGGGTGATCGCCTGGAGTGCGGCAACTACAGAGGAGATAACACTGCTCTCGGTGCTGGGTAAGGTCCTTGCAAGGTCCTCAATAGGATCTGTGATCACTTGCTAACCTACCAGAGTCTAGTTTTACACCGAAAGAAGTCTGCCATCGACCGCATCCTGGCAGTGAGGGTTCTAATGGAGCACAAACGCAAATATCTGCAGTTTCTTTGCAGCCTTTGTCGATTTTTGTAATGTGTTTGACTCAGTTGATTGAGCTGCCCTGTGGCACATCCTGAGACTTCACGGGATCCTCCAAGCTTGGTGGATATCATGGCTGGCCTGTACACCGGTACTGTGAGTGCTGTGCGGAGTGGAGGCAGAGCTCTGTATTTTTCCCAGTTAATTCTAGGGTTCATCAGGGGTGTGTTCTTGCTCACACTCTGTTCAGTGCTTGCATAGACTGTGTGTTGAGCAAGATTGTGGGGTCCAGCAGCCGTGGGGCATCTTTTGGTGAAGAAAGATTCACTGATCTTGGCTTTGCTGACGATGCTGTGATCTGTGCAGAGTCAATAGAGGCTATGATTGGGGCTCTCGAGAGACTGATTGAGGAGTCTGAGTGTCTTGGCTTGCGAGTGTCCTGGATAAAAACCAAGATCCAGGCCCTTAATGACCTCTTGGGCACAGGCAATCAGTAGTGTGTCTGTCTGCGGAGAGAGTGTTTGGCCTTGTCGAGAGGTTTACTTACCTTTGGCACTGACATTCATGTCTCTGGCGAGTCTTCCTATGAGTCAGGAGAGCATGGGGAGGCATGAGGTCACTGGAAAGGGGTGTGTGCCGCTCCCGATATCTATGCAAAAGGATAAAGGTCCAAGTCTTTAGTGTCCTGGTTTTTTCCCATCTTGCTATATGGTTGCAAGACATGGATGCTATCCAGTAACCTGAGATGAAGACTGGACTCCTTTGGTACTCTGTCTCTTTGGAGAATCTTTGGGTACCACTGGTTTGATTTTGTGTTGAATGAGCAGTTGCTCATGGAGTCTTGAATGAGGCACATTACCTGTATTGTGAGGGAGCTCCATCTACAGCATTATGGCCATGTGGCGCAATTCCCTGAGGGTGATCTGGCTCGCAGGATCTTCATTGTTGAGGAGCCGAGTGGCTGGACCAGGCCTAATAGATGCCCATGTAACATCTGGCTGCGGAAGATAGATAGTGATTTTCAGAGGTTGGGACTAGACTGTGTGTCTGTGTGTGGGGTTGCCAACCAGAATCTCAAGCTATTTTATCAGGGTGGTGGGTGTGGCAACTTGCTGTACCAGTGCATGTTCCCCAACCTGACCTGACTTGCAGTTTAAACCAGCATTCTTCTGACTGTCTAGCACTGTCCAGAGGCATTTCAAATGGGAATCCCAATCACTGGTGAAAGTTATAGCATTATCAAGTTATGCATCAGAATATTTACGGTGAGGGCATAATATCTGCTCCACCATATGCTAAAATGTGAAGGGTGCACCATAAAGTCCAAATGAGAAGCTAACAGATTTGTACATTTTTTTTACATCGTGGGTGAAGAATGCAGTTTTCTCACAACTGGTTTTCTCAAAAGACACCTGGCAGTATCCATTAGTCAGATCCAAGGTAGAAATTTGAGAAGAATCTCATCAGATCATAATGGGAAAAACATCCTGCTGGATTTTTATACTGCTATGGACTGAGTAATGTGTTAAGAACAAAAGGATGCCACATTGCTTGATGGAAATGAAAATTATCAACCTACCAAGGGCTGATTTCAAAGACACCTCAAAAATCAAAGTGAAAAAATGATGTGGCAGGCTAGTCCATTTTGCAGAAATTTCACTGCAGCAACTCAAAATCATACTCAGTAGTTTGTAAAGGCCCCCATGTGCTTGTATGCATGCTTAACAACATCAGGGAATGCTCCTAATTAGACGATGGATGGTGTCCTGGGGGAACTCCTCCCACATCACTGAGCTCCTGGATGATCTGAGGTGCAACTTGGTGGCGTCGGATGGACCTGAAACATAATGTCCCAGAGGTGTTCTATTGGATTTAGGTCAGGCCAGTCAATGATATCAATTCCTTCATCCTCCAAGAACTGCCTGCATACTCTCGCCACATGAGGCCTGGCATTGTCGTGCACCAGGAGGAACCCAGGACCCACTGCCCAGCATAGGGTCTGACAATGGGTCCAAGGATTTCATCCCGATACCTAATGGCAGTCAAGGTGCCATTGTCTAGCCTGTAGATGTATGTGCGTCCCTCCATGGATATGCCTCCCCAGACCATCACTGACCCATTGGTCTTGCTGAACGATGTTACAGGCAGCATAACGTTCTCCACAGCTTCTCCGGACCCTTTCACATCTGTGAAATGTGCTTAGATGAACCTGCTCTCATCTGTGAAAAACACAGGGCGCCAGAGGGAAGACCTGCCAATTCTGGTATTCTATGGCAAATGCCAATTGAGCTCCACAGGGCCAGGCAGTGAGCACAGGACTCACTAGAGGACATCGGGCCCTCAGGCCACCCTCATGAAGTCTTTGTCTGATTGTTTGGTCAGAGATATTCACACCAGTGGCCTACTGGAGGTCATTTTGTAGGGCTCTGGCAGTGCTCATCCTGTTCCTCCTTGCCCAATGGAGCAGGCACCGGTCCTGCTGATGGGTTAAGGACCTTCTACGGTCCTGTCCAGCTCTCCTAGAGTAATTGCTTGTCTCCTGGAATCTCCTCCATGCTCTTGAGACTGTGCTGAGAGACACGGCAAACTTTCTGGCAATGTCACATATTGATGTGCCATCTTGGAGACGTTGGACTACCTGTGCAACCTCTGTAAGGTCCAGGTATCGCCTCATGCTACCAGTAGTGACACTGACAGTAGTCAAATGCAAAACTAGTGAAAAAACAGAAAAGTTGAGGAGAGAAAAATATCAGTGGCCTCCACCTGTTAAACCATTCCTGTTTTGGGGGTCGTCTCATTGTTGCCCCTCTAGTGCATCTGTTAATAATTTCATTAACACCAGAGCAGCTGAAACTGATTAACAACCCCTTTTGCTACTTAGCTGACCAGATCAATTTCCCAGAAGTTTCATTGACTTGATGCTATATTCTGATTAAAAAGTGTTCCTTTAATTTGTTTGAACAGTTTATATAAAATACTTGCAAATACAGGTTGGCTCTTGTGATTTACAGATCTGCCAATTTGTGGGTTTGTTATTAATAATTAAATAGAAATTATTTTGTGAGTAGCAGCACTACTTAAATGGATTGCAAATCCCAGCAACCTTAGGAGAACTGCATTATTGTGTAGCTTTGGTGGTTGCTGTGAGGGCTGGTTGGTGAAAGATGAAGATTTTCGTTTCAATGCTTCACTGCACAATTGGATTACAAATATACTCATCTCGCATTACAGTTTTCTCTGGATTTATGTTCTTGTCATATGCCCTCTTGATTGTATGGTTTCATTTGGATAGGCAAATGTTTTTTTGTCTGGTAGCACTCCCAACTTCTATAAATCTTCACATAAATCTCAGAAGGGGAACTCAGTCCCCCACACTTTTCAAAGTGTTAATATGTATATGTCAGGTATTGAGCTGGTTTCATGTGGTTTTTGAGTTGTCTTGGGCTGGAGTTTTCCTCAGGACCAGACTACCCTTTAGAAGATAGACAACAGAAGCTACTACAAGAGAAAGATTTATTAAGCACTATTATATAATATCATATGGGACAATATGTAAGTGAAACAACAGACACACAAGTGATTACTACGTGCTGCCACTGTGTAAATTTTATCCAATCCTCTACACATTATTTAGTAATTAAATATACCATGCATTATATGCCTTATGATCACAATATATTTGAATTCTTCATTATTGATAACACCCACATTAACAGCAGCAAATTGTAGTTACTTTTTTCCTTTATCAAAAGATGCCCACACAGAAGTGCCACATGAGCTGTAAATGAACCATAACAGATCATGACCTGCTTTGGCACCAAGACAAAGCAAGAAAGGCGTGCAACAGTATGTACAGCTTGTATTCCTTCTGTTCGCATTGCAGTTGAAGAGAGTAAAATGCACTGTTGCACTTACTCTCCAATTCTGTTGTTGATATTGGATGCTAGCCATTAGTACTAAGCCAACTGAGCTAACTGACACTTCCTGACATCATATAAGAAGCCATCTGTTTAAAATAAAAAGCAAAAATAAAGTTAAGCTTTGACACATTTCTAATTCTTCTTGATCATCCACAGTGTAGCAACAATTTTTGATCCTTTTGCAAAAGAGACGCACTATGTTAATTACACTTTGTCGACAGTACTTTTAAAACAAACAGGTAATAGGCTAAACACAAGAAAGCATATATTTCTAATTTTAAAGTAATATTTTAATGATATGAACACATTTATTATCTTTAGAACCTGAAAATGTCATGCAAATATTGTATTTAGCAAAATAAATCTGAAAACTGATGAAGGAAAAAAAAAATAGCCTAATTTCATAATGAGTAGCAGAGGTGTTTAAATTTGGTCCTTGGTTAACCTTGTGACTCAACTGTTTATTCACTTTACAAAACAAAAACACAGACAGGATGTATATATCCGAATAACAAACCATAAACTAAATACATCACACCCACACTCCATTCTTCAAGAACCTCGAGCAATAAAATTCTGAAAAACATACGCCTACATGAAGTCAATCTAGTAATAATGTGCATATGAAAATATACATCTTGCAGACAATAATAAAAGGGACATCAGAAATATAACAGCCACTTTTCCTTCCATTTTCCCTTCCTACTTGATTCAACATCTGCATCTGTGGAAGGAAAAGAGTGTACGTAAAATGTTTATATGATAAAGTTGCTCTTATTTCTTTTTTAGGTAGATCAACAATATACAGCTTTTGCCCCCTTACCCCACTGTGTTTAATTTAACAGGAACCCTGGCAGCATGCTGTTTACATTAGGATGTAAGGACTAAAATTAGAGACACATTCTCTCAGTTAAAGTTTACAGTGTGTGTTATGTCTTTGGTGTTGTAACATTTAAAAGATGATAGTATTACAGTATCTGCATTCAGTAACACAGATGATGCAGTGTCACCATTTTTCCAACAACATTGAAATGCCATGATAACTAGCCAACACAAAGCTATGTAAAGCAGCCTAATAGAACATGAGTCACGCACATAACACACATTAGACATTTCAAAATAATGGTACATCCACAGAGCATTTCAAAATATGAGTCTTGCATATAAAACCTCACAGTGTGGCTATTTGATTTTTTGTAGATTCTCTTGCTTTGACAGGGCTGTTTTTGGTTTGCAGAAGTTATTTAACAGGGGTGCAGTTTTTTAAACTAATCTCATAACTGAATTATTTGATCAATACCATACCTCTTTGAGTTGAATTCTTCCTCCCAGATGTCGAAAATGATCCTAAATTTCCCAGCATTTAGTAACTCAACTAGGAAGTACCCATTTGAAGCCTGTGGATAGTCTTACTAAGCAAAAGCAGAAATGGATACATCTGATCCCAGCTACATGGGCTACCAGCCCAGCTTTCTGCAGTGGGTATCAAAGTTTTCTTGATTCTCTCAGCAAGTCCATCACTCTACAGTTGATAAACAGATGCGAAGAGGGTTTTATTATTAAAAACAGTATACTGGGATATTAAGGATTAATTTAAAATTCTAGACTACAAATATATATTTATATCAACTTGCATGTTTTTTACATCGGTATTCATTTATATCATGTGACAACAACGATTTTGGATCCTGAACACTTTTGGGTGTATCTTATGGATTTGGCCTGCTGGTCCAAAAATCATCTCAGAATTTTCCAAACATGTACCATTTTATTGAAATCACCTATTTCTGATTTCCTGTCATATTATAAGTATACATAAACAGTACAACAACTACAAGTGGAAAAACTGTGATGATTTAAAGTAGCAGCACTGCTACTAGGAATGCAGTTCAGCTATACCAAGTCAAGTTGTTTCATTTATGAATGGGACAGACATGCTGAAGTGTCTCATTACATTAAAAAGAAATGCTCACACTGTAAGCAATCGGTTCCAGGGCTGAAAATTGTGGTATATAACTAACTTGTCAACCAGACAAAGATGTTTTTACCTCCTGTTCATATAAAACTTGAAATGATGACAATTTCATGAAAACAATGAACAAGGAAGTTGAAGGATTTCAGTATTTGAGATGAATGCTTCCATGAATAATTGATGACAAGATTAAGGAAGGGGAAATTTTGTTGGTCCATAAATCAAACACATCACCAATAACAGGTGGATCAAAGCGCTGTTAGTGGGGCTGGGGAAAATCACATTGATGGCACATAGGTATATTTTTAAGAATTTTCTTGGGAGCTATAGACCAACAAACTATGTCCAGCTGGTTGGCATTATGGGCCAAGCATACAAGTACAAAACCATGCACTGCAAAATGTCATTAAAGGCTCATTTTCTGCATTCATACTTGGATTTTCTTCCCTGCTAAGTGACTGCACCAAAATTAGCTACGATATAAAATGTAGCATCAGGGCGCGTAGAAGGCCATCAATGTCTACCAACTATTGTTGAATATTGAAAGGAGAAGTATCAGAGTATAAAAAAAATCAACAGTAAAACTTTCTTAGCTCAATTAAACTAATGCAATGTTTGATTAAACAAGCTAAATTCAATAAAAGTTCACACGTTTCTCCAAATTCCTACACGATACAGTCAACATGAAGTTAAATGTGTGTTCAGCTTGAAGCTGTCTATCATAATCCCCAAAACTGTTTCAGAAAACAACATTCTTGAAAACAATTGGTTGAGTTTATTCAAAGTGCTCATCTCTGCTTAGCTGATCTGAAACACTAGTATTAAGGACATAAAACACTGTAGGCCTATAGTTTTCTACTGGTCAACATGTCTATCAAATAGATGAGCCTTTTGTAGTCTAAAAGGTTTTATGGTATGGACAATGATCAACTAATAGCTTCATTTTACAATTCAAATTTTTGTACTGGGTGACATAGTGGCACAGTGGTAGCACTACTGCCTCACAGTAAGAGACCAAGGTTCAAATTCTGAGTCCTACCTGCATGGAGTTTGCATGTTCTTCCAGTGTCTACCTGGGTTTTCTTCAGTTTTCCACATTCTTCTCACTGTCCAAAGACATGTAGGTTAGGTGATTTGATTTGGTAACGCTAAATTGGCCCTATTGTTTGTTTGCTGTGGCTGTGTGTGTTTTGCTGGTGCCCTGTCTGATGTTTGTCTCTTCCTTGTGCCCTATGCTAGCTGGGATAGGCCCTGATAAGCTGATTAGAAAATGACATGACAAATTTTGGTGTTTCAGTACAATCTATTACCTTCTATTTTTAAACAATGACTTTTCATCATATTTCTATGTAGCAAATAGTGCAGATTTTACACACTTTTTTGCTGCATGTTTATTTTAAGGACTTATTAATTTGCTTATCAGCAAAAAGCTGGGATTCATGGGAAATTATTTTGTTAATTCATCCTGAGATATTGAAGTTGTGGATATGGAAGGAATTGGAGACATTTGCTTAACCCGTCTATTCTGTTATGAGTGACTGTTGCAGCAGTTACAACTATTCTGGTCATGCTGTAACTAAACCTAAATGTGTTTCTTTAAAAGTACCAGTTTTTATTTTATGTTAATTTCTTTAGCCCACAAAAATTTAGAAAGGTTGTGAATTGAAGACAAGTTCAGAAGGATATCCTCAGTTTCAGTTTCTTGTTGACCATTAAGGGCGAGTCCCTCAAAGAGGCAGGGCTAAATCTTGCAGATGAAAATATATCAAAAATAATTTGGACCAGCAGGCATTCTACACCCACTACTCCTTTGGATTTCCCATCTGTCTTGCACAGTGCTGTTAAAACAGACAGAATAATCTGGGTCAATAGTAAAAGTGGCTTCCAGTGTTGTTGCACGGTTCAGACAATGTTTGAGGATCATATTGGTATAACTGATAATAATAAAGTGGATTAGAGTGGATGTATTTGTTGAATTAATTCTGCTGTACACAATGTAATAGTTGACTTGAAATTGCTCTCAATGCACAGCAATTGTTCTATGAGTTGTATATCGTGCATGAACATTTTAAATCTAAAAGTTTGATTTTCTTATTTTCACTAGAACATGAACAAGGTCATAGGGCTTTTTGGGCACTGACGGACTTGTCAACACCCTACGTGTTTATTGTTTGCATTTTAAGACATAGTGACTCTGACTGGATTCCACAGAAATCACATAGAGGGTGTCCCAAGAAATGTATGCACACTTGCTGACTTGCACATGAGTGATAATAAATAAAAGGTTTAATAAGATACAAGTTTTATAATTCAAATTAAAGAAGACAAATGTAGAATCAGTTATCACAAGTGTTCAAACTACTGGCTGCTCTGGTCCAGGCACTGCTGATAACGCGAACCAAAGCATTTGCAAACATCACAAATCTTTTCATTTAGTGTTTGGCTGCATTTCTTTCATCGACTGTTGCAGTTGTGATAGACCTTATCTTTGACAAGACCCCATTGAAGAAAAGTCAATTGCCATGACGTCTGGTGACTGCAAGAGCTACCTCTTCACCCAATCCATTTGTTTGGCAGATCTTGTCATGATAGGCCATCACATTATGTTGGTAGCGGGGAGGTTCTCCATCCTACTGAAAATAAAAACGTCATCATCCCAAGCTCCTCTCCAATGTGTGGCATGGTGGACTCCTGCAGCAAATTCAAATAAATAGCACCTATTGTCTACTAAACATTGTATTTATAATCATTCAAAGTGTGCATACATTTTTGGGGACACCCCATATTTTGCATGAAATTCTTTTCAGGCTTCAGCATGTTGACATCACATAGAAGAAAGGCAATGGATACATCATTTCAAAGGGCAAGAGAAAGTGGCTTCTGTCCATTTCTATTTTATCAAGCAGTGGTGAAGCTTCACCTGGATGACTTTCATTGTCCTTTCAATACACCAGCAAATGCCATTCAGGCTACTCAGTCTTTTCAGTTACAGCAAATTTCCTAGTTTAATGACTAGTTTGTTTTTTCAGTGATATGCTGATATTTTTTTGACATTTTATACGAATAACTTTATTCACTTCATGATATTTATGAAAATGATTCGGTTTATGTGGTTTGCTTTTTATTTGGACTTGAATTGACAAACTTTAGTTAATTTCTTGTTTTTATTTCTTACATGATGCTTTGAGTATTATGACTGTTCTGTCAAAGCAGAATGATTTTTATTTCAGGATCAGAAGATGAAATGAGAACAAAATGAATTATGTGCAAGGGTCAAAACCAAAGAGACAAATCAATCTTTCGCCAAGACAGAAAAGTAAGACAATAATCAGAATCGTAAACCAGAAAGGGAGTCAGAAACTGAGAACGAAATACAGAAAGGTGAATGTTAAGTCTTTTAGCTTTATCCAAAACAAGGATACCCAAATGGAGCATAAATTGCCTTTTTAAAGGACGTGCCAATGACATCATATTAGCATGTCCCCAGCGACATCTGGGACGTTGCCTTGGCAATGGCCGATGCGAAGGTCACAAAAAGGTGCTGCCTGTCAATATTCAGAACCAAGATAGGGATGAAATAACTCTTTCAATTAAATGCCACAACCTCAGAAACCCCACAACAACTACCAAGACGTCCCAAATACTTCTCAAGAAAAGTGTAAAAAATGAATAAACAAATCAATCACAATAGTGATTACTTCAGTCAAATTACTGACATTTTAGATAGATAGATAGATAGATAGATAGATAGATAGATAGATAGTAGATAGATAGATAGATAGATAGATAATAGATAGATAGATAGATAGATAGATAGATACTTTATTAATCCCAAGGGGAAATTCACACAATTTTTAGGGTGTAACACTATAAATTTGACAGCATTCACTTCACTTACTATGCCTTGTTGAATCTTTTAAGAACCTTAGCGGTAGTTATAGTAGTTTAATTTTAAGTAGGCCCTAGTTTCAAATTTTGTGAACTCTTTTTTAGATCCCCAACTTTGATTTCTGCTTTTCCATCTGGTTTTGATAGTCTGAACTCTTTCTCTCCTGTTCTGATCTCTGCCAGTTTTTGACCACCCTTCTGGTGTGTGTGTTTCCTCTCCTGGCCCTTTTGTCTTTGCTAATAATACTTCTGAGGCTATGTGTCTCATAACAATAGGTTGACTCTCGATTGGATTGAGTTTGTCTGTTATTGCACTTGCACATTGTGGTATGATAGATTATTTAAGTATTGTTTAGTTATTTTGTATGATGTGTTCAACTCACTGAAAGAGACTATGTTATTTTCTTTTTCCCAGGTCTCCAATATATTTTTTTTATTTCTAGTAATCAGAATGAGTGTAGGACTAAGGGATAGCTTCTGGTTCTTTATTTCATTGAGAATTGGTATACAGAAAGTGGACAGGTTACAAGTGTTATTGTTTAATTGCTTTTTTCTTGGCCTGTATTCTATGGCTTGAGTTGTGTTCCTTATTGCACTTTTGAAAGACTTGAGGATTGGGGATATCACAGTCTGACATAGGGGTGGAGGACATATTGAATCTATAGTTCATTTCTTACTATTTTATGTTGGGGTATTACTATTGATCCCCATCTTCCTTCCTTCCCTCCTTCCTTTTTTCTTTGTTCCTGTCTGTGTTGATTTTTTACTTTTAAGAGCAATTCTTAGTGAACTAGAATTCATGTTATTGTATATACAAATATTTAGAGACATAGGGTATGACAAGGATGGACAGGATTAGAAATGAGTACATTGGAGGGTTAGCACAAGTTTGACGGTTGGGAGACAAAGTCAGAGAGGCGAGATTGTGTTGGTTTGGACATGTGCAGAGGAGAGATGCTGAGTATATTGGGAGAAGGAAGCTAAGGATAGAGCTGCCAGGGAAGAGGAAAAGAGGAAGGCCTAAGTGAAGGTTTATAGATGTGGCGAGAGAGGACATGCAGGTGGTGGGTGTAACAGAACAAGATGCAGAGGACAGGAAGATATGGAAAAAGATGATCTGCTGTGGCAACCCCTAACAGGAGCAGCCAAAAGAAGAAGAAGATACATATCATTTGCTTAGTTTTGATAGAAATTCTTCACTTTAGAATATAAAGTTAAATAGATAAGTACAAGCTCTTATTATTGATTGTGCAGTTTCAAGCTAACATGTACAGTAATTGGAACCTTCCAGCCTTACCTCCAAGGTGGCATACATTGAAAATTCTACCAGTTATCTTGCTATAACCAGTGAAACAGAACATGTTTTGATTTGTAAATGGCATGGCAGAGTATAAGGGCATACAAAACACACAACTATAATGTACTGAAATAACTGTAAATAAAACAGGTATAAGACTGTATTGTCACTGAGAAAAAAGCTTTTTGGTTTGTCTTATGACATTTCTTTTTATTTTTTGGGAATTTATTCTTTAAATATTTACTAAATGTTTGAAAACAATGTACTTATTATTCCTGTTATTTGTATATTGTAGTGTTTAAATAATTTTCATTGGAGTAGCTGAACAATTTTGGAAATACTGAAGAAACACAGCTACATTATCTACTGACCTTGTTTTGGATCATGGTTGTCTCATGGACATTTGAGGTTTAGGTTCTATTGCAGGAAAAACATCTAAAGCTCTTAATATGTAACTAGTATTTGCTACTTATTTAGTTGCTTCTAACAATGTGTTGTTATGATGCTAGTATGTTACAATCTTTAATACGCATCTCTTGATGTAAAATAATCATATTCCTTTGCATATATTTTCAGTGCCCTTTCTAAATGGTATTTTATTCTGCGCTAGCCAAAAAAATCTTGATTTTTAAAACTATCTTGTCTGTGTTCTGCCTACAATGGAAGAAGCAGCAGTGATTTTAAAGTATGGGGCCTAAAGATGAAAAATAGTCAAATGCCAAAAATTTGTTACCAGAAAGTCTAACAATCAAAGTGTCAAAGTCAAAACAAAACCCACACTCATAGTTAAGTAGGGGAGTCAAATAACAATGAAAGCGCAAGTGAAACATTTTGAATACCCGCAATCTTGGAAAACCAGGAACTGCAAAACAATGAACTTCATACTTTTGAAGTCATGCACTGTACACTTTTGGTTGATCCAACCTAGGAATGGCATAAACAAATAAATATGCCAACGCCTTTCATAAAATAAAATGGAATCATGGGACAATTTTTAACGTTAATTAACCTATTAATTTACATTTTTTTAAATAACTCAAAATAATATATATACATTAAATGTGAATTCCTTAGGATTAAAACTGTAGTTTAAATACAAACTTTTCATTTAAAACCTAAGAAAATTCCAGAAAAATACTACACAGGGCAAATTGGAAGCAAGTTCTTATGGATCCATGTATCAATCACTCTCCTCCACCCATAATTAATTTCCCCTTACCCTTTACTTTCAGTTTGTGCAGATTTTGCACCAACGTGAGTTTGGCAGATAGTTTGCATATTTGAAACAGCAACAGATTTTTCATTTTATTCCATACTGTTAGATGTCTTTCTCAATTTGATATTATTCTCACTTCAGACATACTCACCCAATGTAAAAGGTTCTGGCCTTTTTTCAACTGGTATCTTGGATGACAAATGCCGAATTTTAGAGTTTGAATTTGAGGATTGCAAAATAACAAATGCACCTCTGGAAAGTACTTAAAAATTACTCTGCTGGATAATACATAGTAATATGAGCAATTCTCTGAAAAAATAAAAAAAACATGCTATTTAATTCTCACAGAATGGATGAATCTGCACTGATGTGGTAAACTATTAAAGGCTTCATTAGAGACTTTGCAACAGAATTTGTGTTTCACTTTACTCATTGTAGAAATAACACAATTAGAGAGCTGGAGTTGAAACTATGAAGCCTTGAGCAAACAAGAATTGCTATCTTTGATCATGGCTATGACTTGCAAATTACTGCAGTGAGATCAGAGCTTAATTCTCTTTTAATGCATTGTACTAAGTTTATGATCCATGTCACCTCTGCTCATTATTATTTGTCTGGGACTGTTCCAAGCAGGCATTTAGAATTTTTGACTTCTTTCTTTTTGATTGACAATTTAAATTTTTATAACAAAACTTAGTAATTGGTAGGGCTAATTTTGAGCAGATGCGACAATGTCTAAGTTGGATACACTGGGATAAGCGTTTAAGTGTGGAGACAGCTGAGGAGCAGTGGAACAGGTTTAAAATGTTTTACATGTAATGCAGGTCAGATACAGTATATACCTAAATTTGGAATTAATAGGAAACTAAAAAAAACTCCACAGTGGATTAATAAAGATTTAAAAAAGAAGTTGCAAAGGAAAAAACTGCTTTATAAGGCATATAAGATTAATGACTGCAAAGTGAATCGTAAACATGAGGGCAACCATTAAGAACGATATCAGGGAGGCTAAAAGACAGTTGAAGAGGAATATAGCAGATAAGGTGAAAGACGACCCTAAGAGATTCTTTCAGTATTTTAGTAGTAAAAGAACAGTCAAGGAGGAGGACAAGTGCATCAGAAATAGTAAAGGGAAATTAAAAGATACAGACAGTGAAATAGTGGATGCCCTAAACTTACATTTTTCTGAGGTGTTTACAAGTGAGTGGATAACCTCCCAGAGGTAACAGGGACTACTAAGGAGGTACTGAGGGATTTGGAAATTGTAGAGGGAGAAGTGCTGCTCAGATTAAATAAGCTGAAATCAAACAAATCACCAGGACCAGATAATATTTACCCTTGAGTTCTTAAGGAAGCTAGCGAGTACATATATAAACCCTTGACACAAATTTTTAGGAAGTCACTGCACACTGGAGAAATTCCGAAGGAATGAAAAATAGCAAATATCATCCAATTATATAACAAGGGTGACAGGGCAGATCCAAGCAACTATAGGCCAGTAAGCATAACATGCATCACAGGAAAATTAATGGAAGGAATTATTAAGGATAAGATTGAGCAACACTTGGCAAGGACAGGAGTTATTAGGAACAGTCAGCATGGGTTCAGAAGAGGGAGGTCGTGTTTTACTAACATGCTGGAATTCTATGAGGAGGCAACAAAAGGATACGATCAAAGTGGAGCATATGATATTATTTATCTGGACTTTCAGAAAGCATTTGATAAGGTACCACATGAAAGGTTGGGCATCAAATTAAAAGAAGTGGGAGTTCAGGGTGATGTTTTTAGATGGGTGCAGAATTGGCTCAGACACAGGAAGTAGAGGGTGATGGTGCGAAGAACCTCATCAGAACTGGCCGATGTTAAGACTGGTGTTCCACAAGGGTCAGTGCTAGGGCCGCTGCTATTTTTAATATATATAAATGATTTAGATAGGAATATAAGTAACAAGCTGGTTAAGTTTGCAGATGATACCAAGATAGGTGGATTAGCAGATAATTTGGAATCCGTTATATTATTACTGAAGGACTTGGATAGCATACAGGCTTGGGCAGATTTGTGGCAGATGAAATTTAATGTGAGTAAATGTAAAGTATTACACATAGGAAGTAAAAATGTTAGGTTTGAATACACAATGGGCGGTCGGAAAATCGAGAGTACACCTTATGAGAAGGATTTAGGAGTTATAGTGGACTCTAAGCTATTGACTTCCTGACAGTGTTCAGAAGCCATTAAGAAGGCTCACAGAATGTTAGGTTATATAGCGCCTTGATGTGTGGAGTACAAGTCCAAGGAAGTTATGCTCAACCTTTATAATGCACTGGTGAGGCCCCATCTTGATTACTGTGTGCAGTTTTGGTCTCCAGGCTACAAAAAGGACATAGCAGCACTAGAAAATGTCCAGAGAAGAGTGAATAGGCTGATTCCAGGGCTACAGGGGTTGAATTACGAGGAAAGATTAAAAGAGCTGAGCCTTTACAGTTTAAGCAAAAGAAGATTAAGAGGTGACATGATTGAAGTGTTTAAAATTATGAAGGGAATTAGCACAGTGGATTGAGACTGTTATTTTAAAATGAGTTCATCAAGAACACGGGGACACAGTTGGAAACTTCCATCCATCCATCCATTTTCCAACCCGCTGAATCCGAACACAGGGTCACGGGGGTCTGCTGGAGCCAATCCCAGCCAACACAGGGCACAAGGCAGGAACCAATCCCGGGTAGGGTGCCAACCCACCGCAGGACACACACAAACACACCCACACACCAAGCACACACTAGGGCCAATTTAGAATCGCCAATCCACCTAACCTGCATGTCTTTGGACTGTGGGAGGAAACCGGAGCACCCGGAGGAAACCCACGCAGACACGGGGAGAACATGCAAACTCCACACAGGGAGGACCCGGGAAGCGAACCCGGGTCCCCAGGTCTCCCAACTGCGAGGCAGCAGCGCTACCCACTGCGCCACCGTGCCGCCCCAGTTGGAAACTTGTTAAGGGTAAATTTCGGACAAACATTAGGAAGTTTTTCTTTATACAAAGAACGATAGACACTTGGAATAAGCTACCAAGTAGTGTGGTAGACAGTAAGACGTTAGGGACTTTCAAAACTCGACTTGATGTTTTTTTGGAAGAAATAAGTGGATAGGACTGGCGGGCTTTGTTGGGCTGAATGGCCTGTTCTTGTCTAGAGTGTTCTAATGTTCTAATGACTACCATAAATTTTATTATATGTTTTACTCTGTTTTTACTCTTTATTTTTCTAACCCCTAAATCCAGTGCCTGGCTGTGGTGAGTTACACTGTGGTGTCAATTTTAGATTGTCTTTTGATAACTGTTTATAGACTTTTTGTTTTCTTTAAATAGTTACAAGTAGTACTTTACTTGAGCATGTGAAGGTGGTGCTGATAAAAGCGCCGGTGAAGGAAACAGAAAGCCACCTGTGTGGGAGTGCAGACATACAAATGTTCAAGGCAAATCGGGACCTAGTAGTAGAACGCTATGCAACTTGTCTGTATCTTTGAACAGTGGCAGACATCTCAGTGTGAGCTATCAAGCTGTTGGTGTGAGTTAAAAGGTATGAGAGAGAGAGAAGAGACATCACTTACCAGAGTGTGCGAGTGTGGGTCACGGATTTAATAGTTACCATCCAAATTATGGTGCGTAGAGCAAACTGCGTGAAGATGTGTGAGGTAATTGAAAAGAGCTGAGAGAAACATCCATCGAGATTGAAGGACAAAATCTTGTGGACATATAAAACAGGATGAAGGACATTAGAAGGCATCTTCAGTTCTTCTGCGAGGAAGTATGTCGTTAATGGAGTGTGTTTTAGAGTCCTCTTCCACAGCCTGGGAAAGGTTAGGAGGGGGTATATGTTCCTCTTGATTATTCCCTACAGCTGGATAAGTGGGGATAATGTAGTGAGCCGGACTTTAGTTTCATCTTTTTGATTTAGAGCAGGGGTGTCAAACTCCGGTCCTGGAGGGCCGCAGTGGCTGCAGGTTTTTATTCTAACCATATTCTTAATGACCAGTTTTTGCTGCTAATTAACTTCTTTTGCCTTAGTTTTAATTATCTTGACTCAGTTGTTTCTTTTTCCTTAATTACCCACATAACCATCTCACCTGTGCCCATCATACAATATCTGAAAATAAAGAAAGGTTAGGGTCTCAGTAAGGCTGATCTCTCAGGTCACCAAAATGTTTTGATGGTATTCACAGGAAAAAGAGAAAATCAACTGTTTTGCAAATATCTACTGTGGGAGAATGAGAGCAGCAACAAAGCATGGAATTAAACAACGGGTTTAATTAACAGCAAGAATCGGCTTCTCAGTAAGAATCTGGTTAGAGTGAAATTGGTTGGAGTTTGAAGCTCAGTTTAGATGATCATCTGTTGGCTCGTTTCACTTCTCATTTCTGTTTGGCTGTCTTTAAATGAAGAAAAGAATCAATGCAAAAGACTTAATCCTTAAAACAGGGCTATTAAAATGAAGAGAAAATAAGTTAATTAGCATTGAAAACTGGTCACTGATTAGGAAAAGGGTTAGAATGAAAACCTGAAGCCACTGCGGCCCACCCCTGATTTAGAGGAAGTCCTTGGTTCCTTTCCAGCAGCCTGGAGAAGGGAAAATGACTGTAATCATTGTTGTATTTTTTATTTTTGTTTTGTTTTTTTAATTTGAATTAATTTTTATTTCATTGAATCTATTTAATTCATGTACCAGTGAACTGTGAATTAATGGACTTGCTGGTGAGATTTTTACCTTTCTTCAACTTTTGAAATTTTGATATATTTTTGATATCATCTCAGTGTAGATGCCTTAGTGTTACATTTGTTCTAAAAAAACATGGAGAAAGTGTTGCATTTTAAGTACAAAGTCAGAAGTATAGAAAGTATAATAATGATATAAATAATAATAATAATAATATTAATAAGACTATATACAGTTAAAATGTGTTATTTGTGTGGTATATCTTGAAGCACAGTGAAATACACAATTCAGCATCACAGTCAGGAAAATAGCATCATGATTCCTTGCAGATTTTCTTTCTAGACTTATTAGCTTTTGAACGGCACACTGCAGATTTGTAATTGACACAAGTGTCACTTTTGGATTCATCAGAATCACTTTCAGTTTCACTGTCCATTTCAATTTCACTGCCTGAAGACAGATTCACTTCATTGTTACTGTTTCTGTCATTGTCAAGAGCTTGCAACACCTGGGCTGCTGAAAAACACTTCTTATGAGACGCCATTTTTAGGATAGGAGAAGACGTGTCTTCACTATTGCCTGGGTAACACTCGGGTGTGTCGCTTACACAAGGCACGCCTATATTGTTTTCCAAGCAACACTTGGGGCTAACGCTATTAGCACTTTTACACTCCGAATAATCCTTGGGTCTAATGCTTGCACTAGATGCATCAATATACAGTTGCCCGAGTGACGCTCAGGTCTAACGCTAAGGATGTTAATAAAGAAATGTTTTTTCCTTTTGTATCTGTGTCTCTCTCACTCACACTGCTTTATTCTTGGTATAACTACCAGATGCACCATTGATAAGACTGCTGTGAGATATGTGGTCGGTATGGGGCTTCACACTGACCATACAGATGATTTTCTGCCAAGGATCTCTAAATTGTCTTCTGAAGAGGCAGCTGAAGAGGATGTTCAACTCCATTAAATATACCTGAACTAACACCACCCCCCTGCTGAATTTTATTCAGCATTCTTGTATCTGATACCACCTCTCACCATTTACTACAAAAGCTTCCAAATCTGGGTTCATTTGGTGTGAAAGATGTTGTTTCTACTTAGGTCTGCCCAAAATCAGACAGTGCACTGCTAAAGTAAAACCAGTTTGTCCAGCTGTCAGAAGTGAACCATTACTAATTCCTTAACTGAAAACCATATGTGGTATGTGTAGTTTTAATAAAACTATTAACAAGTTTTAAGCACCAGTGGGTCTTAAAAGTACATCAGACAGAGGGCAGATGTTAGCACACTGCAAAAAAAAGGAGCCATTGTACATCTGATTAGATCCTGTTTCTCAAAGACTTTCTTATGGGAGCTGCTTATATCTACCCCCTCTGCTGCATACAGCATGAGCAAAACATATATGTTACGCTACACTACTGTTATGCTACTCTGCTCTCTAAATCTTGCATGGAGGCTGCTACACCTCTCTGCTGTCATAACCTGGCTGGCCAGAATATCTTATTTCGCTGTAATAAACTATACACATTATATATCGCTGTCTAGTTATGCTGTAATGCTACTTATGCAAGTTAAGCTACTGTTTTTTAGCTGCAGTTCAGTTGTGTTTTTTCTGATAGGTTTCCAGAAGAAAATGGAAAGGATTTCTGTTCTACTTTAGCAAGGGAACAAATCAAAACAATGCATGCTTAGTGTGCACAGAGAAGTACAAGCAAGCAAAGACAGCTTTTGCCCTTCTGCTCTATAAGGGGTCTTTCTTCCCTGAGCTTGCCTTAGGACATCTGCGATACAGTGTGACAGGTGTACCACCCTAGTCAAATTCCCCACATGTCTTTGTTCCCAAACCAATTTGCATAATGTCCGAGGGAGATTGATGCAGTTTTGCTATTGGGTCTGTACAATGGATGGTAGAAAATAATGAAAACTGGGAGACTGTAAGTGATACAGTGTGCTGTAAATTACCAATCTGTTGTTATAGCATTATGGCTTATCATCATATTATCATTATATAATAATATTTGACTTTTATTAATCAAAATTTGTGTTTTTTAAAATTGTTGAAAATTGTTGGCAAGTCGAGGGTTATAGTGCCAAAATGCTGAGGAGGGCATGGTTCAAAGGGTTAAACTTCCTAAATGAGAAGGCCAAAACCCTAAAAACCCACACATGCTCAAACACCATAACTGAATCTTTACTTTAAATATATTTATTGTCCTACTCAGAAACAATGAGATATAAACTGGAGTGAACTGGAACTGATCAAATAATGAGAAAATTAAAAATAATAAAATAAACCAACAGAAAAACAAAGAACCAAAGCAAGGAAAGATAAATTAGTTAAAACAAAAAAAAAACAAAAACTACACAGGAAGACAACAGTTAAAGCAGGAAACTAAAACCCAAGATTAAATTCAAAAGCATTACATACTGTAAATAACAGATAAATAACAAAATGCATTTTAAAGAATTCTACCAGGTAGACTATTACAAAAAAATAAATCCTCAGTAACAAAAGTCTAGATATATAAGGTAAACCATTGTACAAAATAAAACTGAAAAATTAAAAAAGAAAAAAAAATCTTTGAATGATTTCTGCACAGTGGAAATTCCTAAGGCCTGTAGGCCAACGTATGTCATCTCATTACATAAAAGGGATGATCTGGCTGATTCAAACACTTAAAAACCAGTATGCTTAACATGCATTATGGATTAAAGAATGCAAACAATTATTCATGAAAACACCAAGCAGTACATGACAAGAAAAGGTGTATTAGTGAATAGTCAGCATGGATTTAGACAGTGGAAATTGTATTTTACTAATATGTGAAAAACAGAGAAAACATCAAAAGTATATGATCAGAGAGGTGCATTTGTGAATTTCCCCTTGGGATTGGGATAGAGCTGAACGGCCATCTAAACTGAGCGATCGGGGGAGAAGGGCCTTAGTCAGGGAGGTGACCAAGAACCTGATGGTCACTCTGTCAGAGCTCCAGAGGTCCTCTGTGGAGAGAGGAGAACCTTCCAGAAGGACAACCATCTCTGCAGTAATCCACCAATCAGGCCTGTATGGTAGAGTGGCCAGACGGAAGCCACTCCTTAGTAAAAGGTACATGGCAGCCCACCTGGAGTTTGCCAAAAGGCACCTGAAGGACTCTCAGACCATGAGAAAGAAAATTCTCTGGTCTGATGAGACAAAGATTGAACTCTTTGGTGTGAATGCCAGGCGTCACGTTTGGAGGAAACCAGGCACCACTCATCACCAGGCCAATACCATCCCTACAGTGAAGCATGGTGGTGACAGCATCATGCTGTGGGGATGTTTTTCAGCGGCAGGAACTAGGAGACTAGTCAGGATAAAGGGAAAGATGACTGCAGCAATGTACACAGACATCCTGGATGAAAACCTGCTCCAGAGCTCTCTTGACCTCAGACTGGGGCGACGGCTCATCTTTCAGCAGGACAATGACCCTAAGCACACAATGAAGATATCAAAGGAGTGGCTTCAGGACAACTCTGTGAATGTCCTTGAGTGGCCCAGCCAGAGCCCAGACTTTAATCCGATTGAACATCTCTGGAGAGATCTTAAAATGGCTGTGCACCGACGCTTCCCATCCAACCTGATGGAGCTTGAGAGGTGCTGCAAAGAGGAATGGGCCAAACTGGCCAAGGATAGGTGTGCCAAGCTTGTGGCATCATATTCAAAAAGACTTGAGGCTGTAATTGCTGCCAAAGGTGCATCGACAAAGTATTGAGCAAAGGCTGTGAATACTTATGTACATTTGATTTCTCAGTTTTTTTTAATTTTTAATAAATTTGCAAAAACCTCAAGTAAACTTTTTTCATGTCGTCATTATGGGGTGTTGTGTGTAGAATTCTGTGGAAAAAAATGAATTTAATCCATTTTGGAATAAGGCTGTAACATAACAAAATGTGGAAAAAGTGATGCACTGTGAATACTTTCCGGAAGCACTGTATATATATATTGTGGCAAGCGGCTGGAGGGCAACCGCCCTGGTTGCTTTGGGGACCATGGGAACTGAGCTTGGAAGCTCAACCCTATAGGGGCCCGTGGTCACTGCCAGGGGGCACCCCAATGCCTGAGGAGCCCTGGCCCTCAGCACTTCTGCCACACCTGGAAGTGCTGGGGGGAAGAAGACCAGGGACACCCGGAGTGCTTCCGGGTGTGCAGCTGGTACTTCCGCCACACTGGGAAGTGCTGGCGGAAGCTAATCGGGGGGCACCTGGAGCACATCCGGGTGTGTATAAAAGTGGCCGCCTCCCTCCATTTGGGGTTTGGAGTCGGGAGGAAGAGAGACAGAGCCCGGGAGGAGAGGAGTGGAGGCGGACCAGAGAAAGAGGCATTAGCAAGAGGCGTGGACTTTGGGGGAGTTTTGGGGTTGTGTGTGCACCATGTAAATATTACTCTGTATAATAAACGTGTTGTGGGTGATTTAAACATGTCTACCTGTCTGTGTCTGGGCTGCTTTCCACAATGTACATATACATATATATATATATATATATATATGTATATATATATATATATATATATGGAAGAGAAGGTCTGTGATACGGTTTGCATATTTGCAGTTGGAGATCCACAAAGGGAGAAAAAACGAATCACGTATCATAAAATAGTTTTATTCCTGAGCTTTCAACCCCTATCAGGGGTCTTCATCAGAGGATAATGCTTAGACTTACAAGAATCAAAGGCAATATATAGCAACACATTCAGTATTGGGGGGGGGGGGGGGGGGGGGGTGGGTGGCGGAGACTAAGTCAGTATCGTTTAATTAATGTGCATATGTCCTTCTTAAGTTGGCATATGCTGGGTTTATGTCCAAGTGTTTGTTGATGGCGTTTTCATCTCATAGCCAAGACTCGGCCAACTCTCTGGCGCTTTTTGTAGTGGCCTTAAATTTTACTTTTACGTTGTCCCAGTTGAATGTGTGTCCTGTCGATTTAGTATGTGCATATATCAAAGATAGTGCGTCCTTTCTTCTGACGGCGTTGCGATGTTCCTGTACACGTGTTGAGATTTTTTTTGACGTTTGTCCTATGTATACAGCTGAGCAAGAATTGCATGGAATACTATAAACTGCGTTTCGTGTTTCGGCTGTCGATTTCTTGTTTTTAGCATTAAACAGGACCATGCGCAGATTGTTGGTGGGTTTATGTGCTATTTTGATGCCCCACTTGGTCAGGGTGTGTGCCGTGCCTTCTGACACGTTATGGTGATACGGGAGTGAATGCCAGGTAGGGTGGGGGTTCTGATTTACGTCGATTGTATGCTGATCCCTTTGGCGTCTGTTGTGTAGACTCCGATTAATGAATGATTTTGAGTATCCGTTCGAGGTGAAAAGTTGAAACAGATAGCGTCTCTCATTAATTTTTGTTTCCTTGGTATTACAATGCGTGTGGACTCGTTTAAATAGGGTTTTCACGCAGCTCCGTTTATGAGATACCGGGTGGTTGCTGGCGTAGTGTAGGATCTTGTCTGCGTAGCATTGTTTGCGGTAAACACTTGTGGTCAGGGTGGCGTCACTATTTCTTTTGATGTAAATGTCCAGGAAATTGATGTGTCAATTGTTTTCTTTTTCCATTGTGAACTGGATTGCAGGGAATATTGTGTTAATATGATTGAAGAACTCATTCAGCTGGTTCTTTCTTAATATGACGAATGTGTCGTCTACATAGCGTATCCAAATTTTGGGTGTAATCTGGGATAAAGCTATGTTTTCAAATCGTTGCATTACCAGTTCAGCTAGGAGTCCAGATAACGGTGATCCCATCGGCATGCCTTCTTTTTGTGTGTAATACTTGCCGTTGAAATGAAAGTGCGTTTTTTGGCAAAGTGATATTAGGTGCATTATGTCTTTGATGGACAGTTTGGTTCTTGTCTCTATGGTGGGGTCACTATCCAGTTTCATTAATAATGTTTCTGTGGCCAGTTGGATCGGGATCATGGTGTATAGCGATATAACATCAAATGAGACCATGATCTCGTCCTCGGCGATGGATACGTCATTCAAGCGCTGTAATGCCGACTCCGCGCTGTTGACGGAATAATCTGAGTCGTCCGTTAAATGTTTAAGTAGTTGGAAAAGTCTTTTTGACAAGTTGTATGATGGTCCGCCTATTAGGCTAACCACTGGTCTGTATTTTAGTGGTGTTTTGTGTATTTTTGGGAGTCCATAAAATTCCGGGCAGTTAGCATTAGAAATGGAAGGACTTATTTTTCCTCGGTTTTCCTGTTGGGAGATTAAGAGATTCAAGTAAGTACCACGTGACAACCCTTTGTCTCATGATGTTTCACTCACCTTTAGGCTTTTTGACTGCCTCCTAAACGCACGTGTGTGACAACACATAAAATAAATTACCAAGTAGTATGGTAAAGAGTATGACTTCAGGAACCTTGAAAAGTTGACTTAATGTTATTTTGGATTAGTGACCTGCCTTGTCAAAATCTTTTTTTGAAATTAATTGCAATCAATATCATGTCCAAATATCATTCCTGTTTCTAAGCAATTCAAGGATCTAGAAGATGAAATCTGCCTGTCAGACAATTCAGTGGTTAGCATAAATGATCACAAACTAAGGCAAAGTGATCCAGCTTCTCCTGCTCATGTTTGGTTGTATCCTTTCAATCTCTCTTATCAACTGTCAAAATCAAATTGTCTTTCATTTTTAATGCTATTGGTTCCTCTTCCCCAATCCCTTTATTTGCCTTATTTGAAAACTCTAATTTCTGAATTTGTTTTGAAACAGGAAGAGACTCAAGTTAAGACAGGCTGTTCTTATTGAAGCTTCAAACAATGGTGGTGTTTAGTTTTCCGACCTTCATCATTTGGCATTTATTATTCGTCTCACCCCTTGTCAGCACAAAGCTATTTTGTTTTCATAGAAGATACTAGGAAAAGGGGGAAACAGTGGCTTATTTTGTAGCTGTGCTTAAAAGGCTTGGTGAATACTGTGAGTCTGGAGGATGTACTATGTGTCAGATTCATGTATGACTGGGAAATTAAACGATACAAAAGCACCCATTTACCAAAGCTACACGGATGTGTCAAAGAGTGGCGGAGATGGTGGGCTCAATGGAGACATCACACTGGACTCTCAGTGACTCAGTGATAATTCATTGTCATCAAGTAAAGCCATAACCAAATGTAGACACTGTGGTAAAGCAAAACATTATAATGATTTGGTATAAGGATCAGAACTGTAAGACACATGGCTAGATGGATTACTCTGGCCTTATTTGTAAAGCAATAGTCTGAAAAAATGAATGAGACATAAACCAGATGACAATAAGGTAAAAGAATACAATAAAAAATAGATGTGTATAACATGTGGAGAACAACAAAACGGCAAGTGTTGACTCGGATGCCAGACAGATTTTTGATCTCACATTGCATAAGGTGTCACACACAAAAGAAATCTCATTCATCACTGTAAAGAGCAGCAGTTTCTTTAATTTCAGCATTCAGCAGAGACATATGTGGCAATGCTAAATCACTTACCTCTGTTTGCAACTGACAACATTTTCAAAATATGTGCAGAGGAATCTCTGTACCTACAAGGAGTCATTGATGTATAAGTTACAATAAATTAGCAAACTGCTATTCTCTAATCATATATAATAAAAAGTAATCAATCACCACTGTTTGGCAGAGAGTGGCTGTGCAAGAAAATGTTAAACTGGAAAAAAAAAATACTATCGGAACACGTGAGAAGCTGCATTGCAGTTTTTATTCTAAGGTGTTTGGAGTGATAAAGGAAACTGAGGCATGCATTTCACTGAAACCTGAACACAAACCCAAGTTCTTCCAATCTTCTGTTAATCAGTATGTGTGGACAGAAAAAAATAAAAAACTCCAGTTAAACTGGAGAAGAAAAAAAAGACTGCAGGGGTTCCATGCCAAAAGACTGCCTAGCTCCCATTGGACATTCTACCTAACATAAATACTCTTACCTAGTTCTTTTCTTTATTTTAAGCCTTGTCTTAGACGATTTGACACAATAGGTGATTTGATAAGCTGGCTGCACAGGACTTTGATCAGAATCGGAAAAGAAAACAGAGAAATGTAAAGATTAATAATGATTGCAGATTTACTGAAGAGAATGATAATGCCAGGCATATCTAGGTTATTAAGAGTAAAACTAAACTGAAAATATTTAAAATGCAAAATTAAAAAGGTGTGATTTTAGGATTTTCTTAAAATATTCAACAGTATTAGTCAATATTAGTAAAGTACTTCAAATTGTTGGTGCATAGTAGCAAAATCCCACCTCACCACTTCTCTTTACATTTACTTATTCAGCTGACACCTTTATCCAAGGCGACTTACAACATTTATGATACAATTGGTTACAATAATTCTGTTTTTTCCAATTGGAGCACAGACAGGTCACACAGTGTTGAATCCACAACCTCAGGGTTTGAAGTCCAAAGTCTTAACAGCTTTTAAGCTTGGATCTTGGAATTTTAATCAGGCTGCTATTAGAAGGTCTAAGGGTTGCTACTTATAAACAATTTTTGTGTAACTGGAAAGTTAACACCCATTCTAAATAGTGACTGGGCCTCTGAAAAAGTCCCAATTGTCAACACTACAGCAGTGTCCCATTGTTTTTTTTTAATTGTTAATTTTACCCATCTTAGATACTGTGCTTTGTTTATGTTTTCCTTTTTGTTTACAATTTCATTCTGATCTTTTAATTTCTTATGTTTGTAACATTGCAGAGACAGGCCTATTGTCTTTTAAGGTACAGCAATAAATTAGTTTTCCGAATGGTACAGCATCTTGAATCCTGAATTCCTTTATATACCTCACCAGTCATCATTCTGTCAATAGTGACCAGATCCCCTACACTTTGGCAGGAATGCACCCCCATACCATGTATACTTGCACTGCGATTAGACATTCTTTACAAATGTTGCCCAACATCTATTTATTGAGGTATTATTCACCTTTCAGCCACAACAAGATTATTAACATTATTAGAATAAGCAATGAACATAATTGCCGACAAGTACCAAAATTCTCTTGGACTTTCTCAGCTTTCTTTAATTTATTTTATTTTCCAAAACTAGAACATTACAGTGTCATTTAACACTAGAATCCCTGCCAAAATTTAATTCTCCCTGATCACCCTAGTTTTCCTGACATACGTGTGGAAATTCGGGTGCCTTCATCACCTCACCAGTTGCCCGCCAATAAGTGTTTTTTTTGCAAATGTGCCAATTAGCAGCATGCAGCCTGCACACATCCCCCCATTCAGACAGCTGTATGCCCTTCCTGACACTAATTCTCTCTATTCTCACTTCCAGCTCAAGTCTGTGTATAAGATGTTAGCTAGCAATGAGTTTATACGTAAATGATATATCATTATTTGAAATACATACATTTCATTTGTGTTCCACTTCTACAACAATCAGTGTAAATGTAAGATGACATAAGAAATGTGAGGCAAGACATGTTGAACACATAACTAAAACAGAATTTTTTAAATATGTTATAGTAATAATGACATAATGTGTGAAGTGAAGTGTAGAATGCGTAGAAGACTGAAATCGAAATATCAAATACACACTTTCATAAAAGGTATAACAAAACAAGTGTACTTTTTTTCAAGAATAAAACTGAAGAAAATTAAAGAGACATTTTTCACAGGATTTTCAGGGAACTAGTGTTAACAGATCAAACATATTATAATAACATACCAGATAAAACTATTTACTTCACAATAATTACAATGAAAGTAAAGGAACGTTCAAATACAAATAAAAAGCAACAGCAGAAAAAAAGACAAAACAAAATTCAACACCCAGGATTTCTGTATTACCTATAACATTGGGTAAACAAGCAATGCTTAAGATGCAATTTTAGTCAACTGCATCTATTCAAATTCTTATCAAGCTATTATTGTCCACCTACTCTTTTTATTTCATTTAAACCTGCACTTACTGCTGTGTCATGTATCTTGTGGAAATTATGTGGATTTTATATTTTATTGTTGTTTATATTAATTTAGAATGATTATTTCTTGTCTGTTTATGTTATTTTGTTGATTTTATATGTGATTAATAATAGTGTACTGTGTCTTTAAAAATTTACATGTTCCTGTTTTTTGCGGGTACAGCCCTAGGAGGCAGGGCCATCCTCATATCAACACTTCTATGCCCTCCCTATGGAAAAATATAGTAAAGTGAAAAGGCCTAGAAGTAGAAATCATTCATTCTGTTTCATTTTGGCTTTACTTAATTTGACAATCTGTAATTCTTCATTTCTTTTGTGTTTTTTTTATTAAGCATTCGCATGACTTGGTCCACATTATCTCAGATTATCAAGGTTCTATTGTAGTTATTTTAATGGCAGTACAAGGAGTTGTTTTAGAACAACCTTTCAAAATAATTGAATTAGAAATGTAAACCTCTCGTATGATGAAAGTGAAGCGTATTTATAAAAGTTAATGCAAGATGAACATGCTATAATAATAATAATAATAATAATAATTCATTATGTGAAATATCCACAATTACTATAATTAGCAAACTTACTTCACTTGCGAAACAAATAGAATCTGCCCAAAACAAAACAAAATCACTAGTATTACGCTATAACCCATAAGCGATGTACAGTACAGACATTTAGAGATTACCACCAGGCATGGTTTGAAAACTATAAAGGCTGTTGTTTTTATTCCTGCTTGTTATGTTTCAACAGAACTGAGAGAATGAGAGCTTATGCTGTGACAACCTGTTACTTTTGATTTACGTTTACCTATTTGGCTGACACAATTGGTTACGTTTCTTTTGGTTTTTCCAAATGGAACACAGGCAGGTCAAGTGACTTGCTCAGTGTCACACAGTGTCCATAGCAGGATTTGAACCCATAACCTCAGGGTTTGAAGTTCAAAACCTTAACCACTACATCACACTGCCTGCTTTTGATCTAAATTAGAGTTCATTATACTGATCGAGGCACAAATTAAATAGGAGAAAATATTCAAACATTATTTTGTCCAACTCTAAGGGGACAAGGCAATTTAATTGAAGGGCAGTGGCCTCTTTTACACTCTCATGGCACTAGATCTATACATGAGCATTAACAATGTGTCATGAGAAAGTATAACACTCTAAGTGAAGGACTTTGCAGATGAAAAGAACACTAAACATACAAAATGTATTAGAATAAAAAAAAAGAAAAAAACAAAGCTGAAGAAAATGACAGAAATATACCAACCAAAATATACCAATACCAAAAATATACCAAAATGAACCTAAACTTCAACGGAACCTGACATATGTCTGAATTTGTTTACAGATTGTATTAGTGGACTTCTGACCTACCCCTGCACTAACATCTAAAAAATGCCCTCATTATAGTTTCCGTGCCGGAAAGTCAACCAAGTTGTTCTTACTGGTAAAAGAAAACACACCCAGACCTGATCAAATTAACAAATTTCCAAAATTCCTGAAATTAATCTAGGATGATACGTGAATAACATTTTTTTTTAACTGATTCTAGAAAGGAGGCTGCTGATAAAATTGCTTTTATGACATTGTAAGTAACAAGTAATGCTTAATTGTTTAACATGCAATTTTTTTTGACAACTCATAAAATTGTCTCAAAGTACTTCATTTTGAATTTTTTACTTTCAATATGAAATAATTTAAAATGATGTTCTAATTAACAAAATGAGTATGAACCTTAGCAGATACCCTAGTGTAAGTAAAGATAACAAGTAATTTGTAACAGTGAATGTTCATCCTAGACTCCATTTAGAAATATATTTATATTAAGAGTTCAGAGTTGTTAAGCCCCATTTCAACAATGGTCTCGGAAGAAAAACATTTTACATGATGCTCTTTATTATATTTGATTAGTATATTGTGCTTTGCCGTGGAACAGTGCTGTGTAATTTAATTACAAAACTGACACAAGCCGCTTTCCTTTCTGCTTGCAATTAATGGCAGCACCTGGCAGGTGACAGGAACCATGAATGGGTTGATCAGCTGTCTGTGACAATGACAGGGAAGGACAAATGATTTAATAACAAAAGAAGACATAGATTAGTCCTTGAGACTCTTGCATTTCTTGAGAAGACTCAACAGTGATTTGTTTTGTAATGTACTAGAAAAATTTCAAAATGATTTTTAAAACTCTAACTTTATTCCCTTTATTGAAGATTAGAGATGTAAGTGGCAGGTATCTGAGGCTTTGCGGTAGTGTGCTTGTGGACCTATGCAGAAGTCAGTTGTGCCAATTCATCGGCTGCTGTGTGAGCAGATGAAGCTTTAGCCATGAAAGTGCCTAGACGGATGGATGATCTTACACCCTAGGGAAAGCAACAGTAGATGGCCCATTGATTCACTATGGCTTCAGCTTGTGGGGTACATGTTTCTGTCAACAAAGAATTATTTCCGAGATTCAGCCTGGGTGTCTTCAACATTTAAAGTTGATATTGATGTCCTTGCTAGGAATGGAGTTTATGATCACAGAGTTTTTGGTCAGATAAAGTTGCACAGTTGTACCAAGTCATCTTTACTGTTAGCCTGTTGGTAAGATCTTCTTCTTCTTATGTGGCATCGATGTGCTTGATCAACCTTCACCAAATAGCTTAGTCCTGCACATTCTCATCAGTCAAGCCCTTTTCCCAGAGATCTTCTTTTATATTATGCATATACCTCCACTTTAGCTACATCACTTTTGCTTCCCCTGTACTTCCATTCCCATCAATAAATCAAGTCTAAATCCCGAAATAAAATAATCACAGCGAAAAACTTAAGAATACAAAACAGAAATCTTTAAGTATGTTAGAAGATATCTAGCAACTAACTACACCATTTTATCTCTCCTTGTCTAACTAATCAAGCTCTCTTATTAAAATCTTCTAGTTCTTTCCTTGTTCTACTTATCTTTGGTTCATCCTCCACTAGCAGTGCAATAAATGTGTTTCTCTCCTCTCTTAAATGTTAGCTCACCTGAGGTCTATGCAGATGGAGCTTTTACCTCAACTACTCCTAGTGGTCATAACTGGCCTTTGGGACCTTCTTGGGTCATTCGGGTGAACGTTTGTGGGTAGCCTCAAGCCTTTTTAAAGTCCTGAATAATGTCACTTGCATAAATTGCAAGGTTAATCCCTAATTATATCTATCCAAATGGATTAAAGGAAGGCATGACACAGCCTGTCAGCTACCTGACTGAAGGACTTCTGCCTTTTAGTTCACCACTGTCCTACAACTTTACCCATGCCCTAGGAGTAATTAATTCCAGGCCTCCACCTGCCATCCCTTGGAGGCATCTCTCTACTTGGCAGAGGGTCAGCCAGCTCCTCCAAACAGTAGGTGGACTGTCCGCTGGCAGATAATTTACATTAGCAAAATTAACCAACATGCCAATCCAAACTCTGCCAGGGTGTCTTGCACCTGAATAGTGTAAAATGGACTGCAGTCCCAGTCCAGCTAGATCCTGCTTCAAAATGAATATGGTGCATTTTAGGATGTTTACCATGAATCTGCAAACCAGAAGACAGGTTGTCTCCTCCACTTCATTTAAGCAAATCTGTTTAAGTGACAATTCTTAAACTAATTGCTTAACCTTTTACTTTAATTTTTCTGTAAGTAAGAAATAATGTCCAAAATAATGTCACTACATAAAATCTTCAAGAAAAAACTATGACAAACAACCTTCCTTTAATAACAAACAGTATTCATTTTTTAGTCTGAATTGTAACAAACATGAAACAGTGCATTGAATACAGATGCAACTGATAATAATAATAATAATAATAATAATTCTTTACATTTACATAGCACTTTTCTCACTACTCAAAGTACTTTAATGAGTGGTGTAAGAGCCAATCTTAGAAAGTTAAAGTTTTGAGTTAAACTTATATTAATTTGAATAGAATATAATTTCTTCCATAGTCATAGACAATGGTATGGTCTTTTCCCCCTATAAGTTAGTAAGAGATAGAACCTTCTTGCTATAACTGAGAAACAGTGTGATATTAGATTCAGATGTGTTTAGAACAGGTCCCAGTAAACAGGGACTTGAAAGACCCATTTTCTACTTAGAAATGGGATAAGCATACAGTTTTCTGAACGTCTAGAAATGGTTCAGAAACGTTTTGAAATGGTTCAGAAATGATAAGTGAATTGTAACGATTTAAGATGTAACAAGATTAAGCTTAGAACTGAACTTTTCTTATCATAAATTTTTCCCTTTTTTACTATTTTTAATTTTCTTGTTTGTGTGAACTGTTTTATTTTGAAACTTAACTAAACACTTAAAAACAAAGATATTTTGTCAGTGGAATCATTTCTGCGTGTCAGGCTTTTGTTGAACCCCATTTTTTAAGTTAGAGCTGCTGAACTTTGGTAACCTTGGGAAAACGCAGCTACAAGTGGGGAGCCACTTCAGCCACCATTAATGTGTAGCATCCACCTGGATTATGCAACGGCAGCCATTTTTGCGCCAGAACACTCACCACAAATTAACTGTTAGGTGGTGAAGTGGTTGTCTGCTCAACAATACGCTGACTACATGAATACTTCCGGAGTTTATGGTGGCGAGGCAGAAATTGTGGCGATGTCCCAAATGCTTCCAGCTACTATCACCATTCACTTCCGAGATATCCCTGACCCCATCAGGTTCAAATTTGCCTTTTACTTTTACACGCAGACAATTTCCTGTTAGATTGGCCTTCGCAATGACAATTAATAAGGCACAGGGCCAAACTTTCAAAAAGATATGCCTGTATCTGCCAAAACCAGTTTTCAGTCATGGACAATTGTATGTTGCTCTCTCCAGAGTTCCATCTTTTCATTCACTTATAGTCGTATCCTCAAACCCACCCCATTTAGACAACTGTGTCTTTCAGGAAGTGTTCACCCATCAATAAATAATCATGCGGTGTATGCTACGCCGCAGGTTGGCTAGTATTATATAATTCTTTTCATAAGAATAATTACTTCACAAATAAAGAACAGTTACAAAAAATATAGCTTTCCAACATTTAAATACATATAAATATAAATATCTTTTGATGCACAAATTTACATGTGCTGTCACTATTAAGTCTGGAAACATGAGCTGAAAAAATTGAGAAGTTTTATTAGACTTGCAAGGACTAGATTCTTACACTTGATCCTGGTTGGAAGGAGTCAATACCAGCCTACACTAACTAGCTCCTAATGAGACCCAGTGACTTCATTAAACTCCCAAATTAGAAGGCATATGGACACAGCTAAACCATAGCAAGCATTATGATTTTTTTGAAGGGTTTGGAAATTGGAATATGAAATTATTTTCATCTTTATGTTTTGCATCACACAATTTATTGTGTTTTCACTTTGTTTTTTCATTTTGTTTGAAGCCTGTTACAATTTACTTCTTCGGAAACCCAATATTGGACATGGCAATTTTCAATATTGATCATAAAAATGTGTTCGGTAATTCTTGCTTTGTGGCTAGGATTGGTGTGCATCATAACATCACCAAGTACTTTGGTTTGGTATAAAATGGTAGCCTCTAGCATATGAAAAAAATGAAAAAGAAAAACTTATCCTGGTTTTATACTTTAGGTCACATATCTCACTTAAGGCCTCATGTATAAATGTTGTGTACACCCTTTTCAACGCTCACTTTGAGATGTATAAAAAGTAAAGTTGGAGTAAAGCCACACACATTTTCGTGACACCCTCACACTTTGTGTATGCACTTTTTTGCTCAGTTTTGCAAACAGGTGCCAGCCAGCATCAAAGCAGTGCTACTGTTTTTGTGTTGTTTCCCTTCTTTTCGTATTCGCACCTATGACGCAAACTTATACACCAAAATTAGTTGGATATCATTTACAAATTTAATTTATTTTTATTGTAATCATTCTGTAAAAATATAATGGTGAACGGAATGGCCAAACTATTCTAACTACCATAGCTGCTTAAGCATTGTTAGAAAACATCACACATGAAAGAATTAGAAGAGAATGTGTATTTATAGATGATGATGACTGGCTTCTAAGTAATATCAGTTTCCAAAAGCTATCCTCTTAGGAGCTGTGTGCTGAACTGGCACTGGCTTTACAAAGGTAGACTTTAAGGAATTGTGCTCTACCTGCTCCATTGCAAGTTCTGTCCACCCTTGGGTTTTTAGCCACAGGAGCTTCTCAACGTGAACTTGCTGACTGATCAGGCATTTCACAAACATCATTAAGTCGTGCCACGCCAGCTGTATAGGATGGTATTATCCACTTGTAATCCCTATATATAAGATTTCTTTACACTGTTGAACTGGGAAACATCAAAGCGCAATTCACAGCAACGTCTGGTTTTCCAAACATAATTGGAACGATCAGCTGTGCACACATTGCTATTGCAACAACCATTGACAAGTTATATCAGCTACGGATGAATCACCAAAAGGATAAGCTGGCACTGCATCATCTGTAGCAGGAGGGCATTTAAAAATGGCAACTCCGCACAGTTGCAGGTGCTTTTTCCAACTGGTACAGCAAAAGGCAAGGAGTCCTTTAAAGGATAGCGAGTCACTTCAAAGAGCCATGTAAAAAGCAGAAAATCGATCTATTGTGGCACTCAGCACTGATGCTACACTATAAAGGTGACTTCAAAGAATAAATCTGCTTATGTAAATAGAAACAACAACACCATTTACAGTATTTATATAGTACATTTTCATACAGATTATGTAGCTCAAAGTGCTTTGCAACATGAAGAAAGAAAAAAAAATAAAAATAAGATTAGGCAATACTGAGCAAAGAACAAAGTAAGGTCCAATGGCCAGGATGACTGAAAAAAAAACAAAACTCCAGAGGGCTGGAGAAAAAAAAATGTGCAGGGGTTCCGAGGCAACAAGACTGCATTTCCACTCTATTAATGTGCTGCTCTATAGTCCACAAAAAGTGTGTTGCATTGTGCAAGCAGTTGATGTGCTGCATAATGTGGCACACAATTGTGGCTTGCCCGTACCTGAAGAGATTTGGTATGATGAATCCATCCCTTACCCACCAAATGATCAGTTAAATCGTACAATGTTACAACTTCATTTGAATGTAATTAGCAGAATGTAAAAACAGGTAATTAGATGCATCATTTATTTTTTAACAAATTCATTTAATTTGTGGTCAATATCACAT